>NC_046659.1:67134732-67137150 GCF_010883055.1 Belonocnema kinseyi
AAACTATTAAGTATGGACGTACGGTCTCACGTACTACAAAATGCTTCTGGTTTTTTGATGTTATGACCTTCAGATGCTTCTCATGTCATACAAACACAAACTTGAGTTTGATGCAGGCACCCTAGAGTATGATCCGTCTTGATGATCTGTCCTTTGAACAAAAAATTATTTACTTATTTACTGAAATATACATTTTAACAAACGGCCTGTAAGAGCTCAGGTCCATGTGAGTACAAAAATGGAATCATGCCCATACTTAAAGGTTAATATTAAATGTAATAATCATAAAATCAGGAAGTAATAAATGAACAAGAAAATAAGGGGTCATTCACAAATTATGTAAGGTGTTTTTCTTACATTTCAACCTCCTCTCTCCCCATCTAAGATATCATTAACATTTTATCGACTCAGGGAAAGAAAATACATATAAAATATTAATTCTTTTAATTAGATAAACCCAAAACCCTAAAAAAATTAGTTTTAGAAAATGAAATTTGTTCACAGAAATCAAAATGATGAAAAATTATTCTAATTCCTGAACAAGATTGCTACTTTTCTAAGCTAATAATTTCAAAGTAATAAAAATAAAGTTCACTGCGTATTTAAACTATTACTGTTTAGTCTATAAATGATCAAAATTCATATTTACTCATCGCAGATTTCACAGATAATTGGATATTCAACAGTTTTTTAAAAATTCGTCTTTTTTGCCCCAAAATCAAACAATTTGATGGAAATTTCTGTTTGAAAATTCGACTCTTTTCATAAAAATTGTATCCTTTTTCGTACAAAATGCAATTTTATGGTTAAAAATTTAACGTTTTTAGCTAAAAATTGAATGCTGTGGAGAAATCAACTATTTGATATAAAAGTAAACTAGTAGTTTGAAAATTTAACTACTTTGTTAAAAGTACATTTTAACTATTCCAATTTTGGTTTAAAATTCAACTTTTCAAAACAAAAACTCAACTATTTAGTAGAAAGCTCATTAATTTTGTTAATAATTCGTCTTTATTGGCAGAAAAATAATCCTCTTGGTTGCAAATTTAACCATTTGGTCAAAAATTTCCTTTTTTTTTGAAAATTCGTTTCCTTTGGTAAAAAATCAACTTTTTGGATACAAATGCAACTTTTTATTTCAAAATTAATCTGTTTTAGTAGAGGATCTAAATATTTTGTTTATATTTTGTATTATTTTAGTTAAATTTAACCGGTTTTAATTTAAAATGACAGACTTTTTTTGATGAAACATCAATTATTACATTTTTTGCTGAAAATTCACCTTCTGCTTTCTTAAAGATTAATTTATATAGTTAACCCGAGTCGAAATTTAGGCCCTACATTGAAGTCGTAACTCCTACCTTAGTAGCGGCTGAAAGTAGTAAAGTAGGTTCTCAATAAGCAGCGATTTCAATTAAATTTAGACCCTACATTAACGGTAAAAAAAATAAAATCGGTCGTTTTTCAACGTTTAACGTCAAAGAAGGGTCTGTATTTATCATAAATTAGACCCTCTTTTAACGTTTAAACTACTATATGTAGGACTTGTAGCATAAAATCAGGTTCTCTATAATCTTACACCAATATGAATGAATAAAAATAAAATTTGTTATTTATCAGAAAAAAATTAATATCTGTGATATAAATATCAAGGATTTTCTCAATTATTTTATAGAATTTTTTTAACTTTTTTGTGTCGTTAAATATTTGAAACCATTTTTGAAGAGTTCAATATAAATTTTATTTCGTTGTTCAGAAGTATTCACCGTTATACACTTTAAAAGAACTTATAGCTACATGTTTAAATTTTATTATGTGTTATTTATTACTTAAAAGAATACGATGTCAAACTTTTCGATTTCAACAACAATATCGTTTTATCTCTTCATTAAGCGAAGAGTTTTAAAAAACCGTTCAGCATCATAATTTATACAATCACACTAAAAATACAAATATTTAGTTCAAGATTCAACCTATTATGCAGAAGGAAATAAGTTAATATTAACAATGACATTACTGGTTTTATTAACAAGTGTATCGACATCCCATAATAAGAGATAAGTTGTAAATTATTTTTTATAAAATAATAAAAATGCAAGAACATTCAGTAAGTTCAACTTACTATAATTATTAAATCTATATTTCAATAAATATTTTTAAGTTTTAATTTTATTTATAATATTTTTTGTTAGCGATAGAAGATATTTTATTCTTATAATTTGTTGTGATTTTCAATCACTCACGTGACTGTTGAATGAACACATTTTATTAATGATTGATAAAAATGTTCCTAAAGAGTTTTTACTGGACAATATTTAGTAACTTTCCATGATAAATATTTTTTTAATAAAAATGTTCAGCATTTTCAGTTAATAGAAAATATTATTCTGTGATTTAACATTGCAAAGAAGTATTTAT
>NC_046659.1:67137250-67148557 GCF_010883055.1 Belonocnema kinseyi
GTTAATACTATTATACTAGCTGCTACAAATATTATTATATAGATTACGAGATATACTGTTTCTATTATTAATAATGCAACATACAGTTTTACACATTTAATCAACTAGTTACTATATTGAACAATAGATTTTGCAAAAAACAGCTATTTTTAATCAAATATTTTAACTATTATTTTTTAGTGATTCGGAGACTTGCAAATATCTTACATAAGAGATGGTTTTGACCACGTAACCTCCCCCTGTGTAAGACAGTATAGAAAATCTCTCCCCCCCCCCCCCCCCTACTTAAAACAATTTACGTAATTTACGCAGGACCCCTAATATACAGATTGAAAAAGGGCTAGAAATTTCTTCCTTGAAATGATTGCCTCGAACGAGCTCGATGGTAATCGCAGAGCATCAAAGATCCATTTTAAGTCTAGCAAGGTGCATTGCCTTCGATACCAATCGTAAGGTGAGCTTGTCTTGGCTTAAAAATTCATGCATACCCCATTCCGTCCTATGGTAAAACTCGACAAGATAATCTAGATGCAAGGCCATGGCTCCAACACCCTACGCTTTCAGACTAACGAGGTAGTAATACATAAGGTACTTCTTCTCCAAGGAAAACAACAGTCAGAGATAAAGAGTAGAAATATGAGCCTAGGAACTTTCAAAAAAAAATTAGGGTTTGCTTAAAAGCGAGATACTTTTTCTAAAAAGAATAAAGATGATGCTTTCTTTGAGAAACTCTACATGATGCTGATATTGGAAAAATGCATGGGAAATTGTTGATTTCCTGCAAATTAACGATTTGCTATTATACACGCTGGAATATATCAACCTTAGAAGATCTTTAGTGAACCTTCTTCAATCCATATTTTTACTACATCATAGACTTCACAAAGAGATACGGTTTTAACCATAAAAACCTCCTTGAAGTTTACTTCATTCGTGAGGAAAAACAAAGTGATTATTTTATCTTACTGAGAAGAGGAAACATTCATTTAAAAAGTTGTTAACAATTTTTTGTGCGCATATTTTTCTTTTTCATTCATTTATTTTCTAAAAAATTATCTTACTTTATATCCTATTTTTCTTCTAACTATTATTACATTCTATACAGTTCTGTTATCTTTTCTTAATATTCTAACATGTCTAGCCTATTTTATTTTAAACCAACATGTCGAAGGCATTTTTTGGTTTTAGAGTTGGATTTTATTTGATTATTTTGCACGGGGCTGTCCCTGTATATATCGTCGGTCACGGACGCATTTTTATAATACAATCAAGTGATCTGATAAGAGCATTCGGCCCCGACATATTGGACTATGTCTGGTTTTCTACCCCATCATTGACGGACTGGGTTGCAGTCAAGTACACGATAGGGGGGACCCTTACACAGCTTTAGGTGGGTTCCGAACCACCAGAACCTCGGTAAAAGTACATAGAAAAATTTCCAGAGGTACTAGCTCAGGGATCGAAGCCTGGGTCTCTGAGGTGAAGTCCGAACGTTTAACCAACTGAGCCACTGTTGCTCTTATAAACCTAATGCTCTTATAAACTCTTTAAAATCCTTTATAATCGAAAAATCTAGGTCATTTCTTGACATTTTTTAAAACCATTTGAAATCTGTGAAACGTCTAGTAATCCTTTAGAATCATCTAAAATACCCTAAACATTGGTAAACCCTTGAAATATTTTGAAATTACTTGAGATCTCATGAAATCCGTGAAAAGTTTTTGAAATCACTAGAAACATTTAAAATCTCTTAAACTCACTTGAAGTCACGTTTATAGTGAAAATAATGGATATATTTCTGATATATTGAGTCAAAAATATACAGGTTGTCACAAAAGTAGCGGATAAGGCCGGTATCTTCTTAAGTGAACTATTTTCACGAAGGTCAAGGTCATTCCCGTAGTAAATTTTAACAAGGAACCTGATAGTGACCTGAGTTCGACCTTGAGTATGACCTTCATGGTTGCTTCAATGTAAACTTTTTTAAATGGAAACGCCCCTTTTTGATACCGGCAATCGAAACCTTAAAAGTAACCCTAAGGTCGTTTTAACTCAAACAATGTTTTACCTTTATGAAATCCTGTAATGCAAATGTGAAAGTCTTTGTTCTACTGATTTGAGGACTCGAAAGTACAGGTTTCCAATAAAAAGTAATTGATCTTAAAATTACCTCGAAGTTCATTGTCAAGGTCGTGTTGAACGTCACAATAGCATATGCCTTGTTCAACTTAATAACTTTGGTTGCTACGAAAAAATTGTGAAATCTTCTCTTCCCAAAGGTAAGCAGACCTCGTATAAGCTTAATTGACCTTAAAGTGACCTTCATAGTGGACTTCGACTTGTGGCCTAAATACATATTTGATCTTACGATTTCCCTTTATTTTGATTTCCGGTGACAAAATAAAGCTTTTCATTATAAAAAAGTTCACCTTAAAATAACAATTAAGATCATTAAGGTCACTCCTAAGGTCAAAATAAGGGTCAGATTCATTAAATACAGATTCAGCCTCAGCGACCTCAAAAACTCCTTGTCTATGTTTTCCATTAACGCAAAATTTGACCTCACTTACCCGACCTGAGCGGTCTTGACCTTCACACGGCTGCTAGTTCAGGCTTAGGGTCAAAGTTCAGACTCTCATCAATGCATGATACTTACATAAGTTTGTCCGCTATGTAATATTTTCCAATAATGCTGTTCTTATAGCCATCAAAACATTGTGTGAGTTAAAATGACCTTAGGGTGACCTTTAATGTCTACGGCACACATGACCTAATTGCATATTTGAATGTGAAATTTTCCGTTCTTTCGATTGTTGGTGTCAAACTGGGGCGTTTCCATTAAAAAAAGGTGACCTTGAAACAACAATGAAGGTCATCCACTAGGTCAAAACTAAATTCATTAACGGATTTTATGTTAAAATATACTACGGGAAGGATCTTGACCTTTCTGAAAAATAGCTCACTCAAGAAGATGCAAGCCTGTTCCGCTACTTATGTGACACTCTGTATAATATATTATAAGAAGGGGAATGTATTCATAAAAATCTTGCAAATCCGCGTTATTAAGGGACGCTCGCTAGTCTCTTCTAATCCTATTTTATTCTATTATTTTGTATGGTACTCTTACTTTTTTCTAAGAATGATTGTTCCTTCAGAAAACAATCTACTTATGCTTTTATTAGTCTTTTATGAAATAAATATGTCTAAGGGCACGTACATTGTAAAAGGTGAAAGGCAATAAAAGGTTATGGAATTTTTCAAATGAGAAATAGTATAAAACGCTATAACAAATTATAGACCCACTGAAAGAACGATAAAACAGAATATAATCGAATAAAAGTACTTGAAAAGGGAAACATTGATAAACTTGGACAAATGGTTTTTCATATGTCAAAATTGATTTATTTTTTATATATTAAATGAAGGCGAAATACGATAAAAAGTGATAGAGAGATATATAAGAGGATAGAATAATTTCTAAAGGAAACTGTAAAAAGGATTTCAAGAGGGATATAAACAGATAGAATTATTGGCAAGGGACATAGGATAAAAATAGAAAAAAGGGTACAATCGTCGAAAAGAGGATTAGAATAAAGGGATAGATAAAGCGGAAATGTTATAGTAGAAGAGGATACAATTTTTGAGGAGAAAAAAAACAGAATATGAAATTATAAAAAAGTGTGGAACTTTTGCAATTTTCATCATGAAAGTTGAAATTCAGTTTTCTCGATTTGTTTTACATTTTTATATAAATTTAACTCTAATACAAATTCAAATAAAGTAACTACATACTGAAGTCAGAGAAATCGCATATAAACGATAAATTATGTATAAGCATCGCTCCACGCATGAGTGCTCGCCTGAGTGACAACCACAGACTCCGCACACCCCGCGCAGCTCCTTTTACACCTACCAGCGACGCGGCGTCAATTCTCGGATGGGCTATAAGAGGTAGACTATTGAAGGGTTTCACTGTAATTTGAAAGGTATGTCAAATGAGAAGACCCACATAATAAACTTATATTTTTGAGAGAAATACAATTATTTTGAAGCAAAACAATTATTAGATACTAATGTCTTATTTTTGATCCCATAATGTTTTCGAACAGAATTTGTATTGTTCTTAAATTGTACGCAGTAGCAGAGTATGATTATCATCGTAGCTGATGGAAACCGTGCGATAGCCATGAATCAATATTATAGTTTTATGTTGAAAATGTTTTTCTTTAAATTTTGTATGGTCAATCGAATATCGGTCTTCTAGTAAAAGTATATCCTATTGCAAAAACATTTCTTCCTTACATTTATATTAAGCGAGAAACAACAATACCAACTCCCGGCTATAGCAGACTGATTTTATCGATTTTAAAATTAAAAAATGATGATATTCTGGAACTCAGAACTACCAGTAACTTTTTATTTAAAACATTTAAAGAGATGTATTTTTAAATCCCAGAAACCTTAGAGTAAATTCAGATGGAGCTACTCATGTAAATAAGAAGAAACTTGAAATTCCAAACATGTTTTTAGACTTTTGCATGTAATTGTGTAAATAAGTGTAAAAAATTGATATTTATATAATAAAAAAAAATTTGCAATGAGCTGACACCAAATCTTCTCCGACCAATAGTTTATGAAATATGCAATTTTTAATGAAGGTCGCGCTTTTGCTATGTGAGACGCATTTAAGAAATGTTCATTGATGTAAACAGGAATATACGCACTTTCTCTTTACTGATGTTTGAAGATAAAATACTGCTGAATTGCAGACAAAAAATTTTAGTACTGAAACTGCGAAAATTTGCATGTTTGGAGAAATTGTTTTTTTTCTTTTAGACTATAACATTTTTAAAAGTAATACTTATACTGAGTTCCTGTTTAGTGAATCTGCTAAGGAAAATTGATTCTGCAAGAAAAATTCTTAGTTTTAAAGACTAATTTTCTTACGTTCTTAGATTTTTTGGAAAACGTTTTAAATAAGTAAGAAGCATAATGGCTCATACTTGATAAATGTTTTTTGTTTGCAGAGCGAAAGCATTCGGTATTTTTCAGAATATTGGACGCTACAAAAAAATCTGAGCTCATTTTGAGCCAGGCATGGGCTCAAATTGAAACTCTGAATTATTTAGTTAAAAAAGACTTCAATTGTGAGACCTGACCTGCATTTCAAGAATGAACACTACGAAAAACTGATATTCTTTTTACTGAGTTTTTGAAAAATAATTTGAATAAGAAAAATAGTGAATATCATATTTTCGAAAACGCATTTTAGAAATCGATATTGTTTTCATATAGTTTCGTTTGATAATGCTCCTCGATAGTTTCCGCCATTTTCCGATCGATCTGAAAGGTTATGGTTCACAACATTAAAGTACATAAAAAGTATATATACATAAAAACATAAAAAGTTAACTCTTTCTATTGTCAATTCAGTCATTTTCTATGAGATTCAATACATTAGGAATTCTTTCTCACGAAATTTATACACTAAGTCAATACAATTTAAATCAATGAGTACAATTTATAGAATGTTACATCTAAATACACTCAAGTTTATTATACTGAGTTATACACTGAAAAAAAGGATACTGGCAGGAAGTATGCCTTAGAATTCAGATAGCTGTCGCCGGATACTCATACAAACTATGTTAAATATATTGTACCGTTAATTTAGGTTTCAATTTGTTTTAATATCCTGAGAAATGTATTCATTGAGGGTCATTAAAAATTATTTTAAATTACCTACATTATTTTCAATCGTATTTTTATAATGTACAAAATATAACGAGTGATACGAAAAATACGATAACAGAGTTTTTATTGCCAGTAAGGAATAAATAATCATTAAATGATATAATGATATTGAATGTGATTAAAAAATGGAATTGAGAAGCTGCCGACGCGACGCTTCGAAAGACTTCTACGCCAGCTTGACTACTATCCGTTCGCAATTTTTTAAATTCCTTTTTCTCGAAAATGGTTAAAAATATCGATTTCTTGATTTTTCTCAGAAAACCTCTGGAATGTAATTAACAATGAGGAAAGAATCACTTTAAAAAAACTTACCTAAAGGTCCCCTTCTGGTATTTTCGAGTTTCAGCACAAATGCTAGTTTGACTGGACTATTAACTGCCTAATTTTCACTATATTTAATTTTATTTATAAATATTACTATTGATAAGTTTTCATATACATTTTTAATTGTATACAAATTATTAATCATATTGCAGAACAGGGTCGTCACCTTTCTTTTGGCTGGAAAAATTGTTTTTGCAACAAACTATTGGAATCTCGATTATGTATGTAATGAATAACTTAAGTATATAATAATAAAAATAATAATTTACGCGTGTGCTCGTATTTAATTGTATTCAATTTGTGTATTTAGTTCCTCCTTCTGAAGGTTAAATCTTTTGGTGGAATGAGTTATTATTTATATAGTCGTTTGAAATTCTCATAATATGTTTTGAAGGCTAAAAACCACAATATTAATTTTTGATACGCAATCGGGTTGCAGGGGATGTAATATTTGCTGGCCCGGATCATACAAATATATTTTTCTTGTAACAAGTGTATCTTCCCCGACTTCATCATTTTTACTTGACTTTAAATTTTGTCGAGTGAGAGATACCACAATGTAACTTGCTGCAAATGGGACTCGTCGCAAATATGACTTACCGCAATATGTCTCATCGAGGGTTGGCATGACTCAACCTTATATTTGTTAAGAAACTAGTAATAATTTCTAATTGCAAAACCGACCATTAAAAACAGCCAGCCAAACATATATAGTTACACTTTTAATTTTTAACAAAAAAGCAAAAAACTTTGAACCAAATAGTTGAATCTTCAACGAAAAAAACCCAATATCCACAATCAAAATTAATTGAATTACAAAAAGAGGAATTATTTTTTAATATTTGAATTTTTAACTAAAAAAGGCTAAATTTAAAGCCAACAATGGAATAGATAAATTTTCAGGTAAGAAGATTAATTTCGAACCAAAAAGAAAACGAAGCATAAAAAAACTTAAATTTTAGACATAAGAGGTACATCTTTAGAAATGTATTTTCAACAAATTAGTTCAACTTTCAATCAAGGTGTTCAATTTTCATCAAAAAAAAAATTGAAGGCTAGGAAAGTAGAAACGAACGAACGCTCACACCTACTGCTCGAGCGCTCGATCGGTTCTGCTTTCCAAACCTATATAATTTTTAACTAAATAGTTCAACTTTAAACCAAAAAGATTAATTTTTCATCCGCAACATTAATTTTATGCCCAAAAAATACGAATTTCTAAAAAAAAAGCATCAATTTCCAACTACATTGTAACATCTCTATGTTAAAAAGACGTCTAAAAAAATTGAAAAATTGTCTAACCGAAACTTGATTTTTCTAAAAAAATTTGATTTTCTACCAAATATTTAAGTT
Organism: Belonocnema kinseyi; assembly: GCF_010883055.1. Taxonomy (NCBI): domain Eukaryota; kingdom Metazoa; phylum Arthropoda; class Insecta; order Hymenoptera; family Cynipidae; genus Belonocnema; species Belonocnema kinseyi. The sequence continues at coordinate 67,144,682 of NC_046659.1, forward strand.
TAAAAAAAAAATTAATTTTGTAACCATCACCTTTCCAATTTTACGCATATTCATCATAAAAAAATGCCTCCGACATTCAGCAGACTTTCCAGTTTACTATGTATAAATAGAACATTTATATTTTCTCCTTCATGCCAATGAAAATTAATTACATGTGCCGCTTACATAGTAAAAATGTTACCTTAAATACCGAATTCAAGTTTCAAAAACTATAGGTTGCAATGCAAAAAATAAATGTCGAAAGTTAGTGCCAAAGGCACAAACCGCTTTAGAACTTACACAACTCTAAATTAGTATTATTAATTTTATTATAACTCAACACATTTTACGTGCTTCAATCAAATAACATGACAAGAAATTAATAATCTACCTAAAGTTGAATTTTTTTATATTGAGTACCCCAGGAACCATAAGTATATGCGCGACATTTGTCGTTTATTTTTGCAAGAAAAATATATAAATAAATTTTCAATGCACAATTTGCTTAGAAGTGAGCTAAATATACACATATATACAAGTAAACATATAAAAATGTGATGCTGTTGGCACCCGGGTACTGGAATCAATTCAAAAACAAAACTTACCTAAAGGTCCCCTTCTCGTATTTTCGAGTTTCAGCACAAACGCTAGTTTGACTAGACTTGTAACTGCCTAATTTTTACTATATTTCTAATCAACAATTCTTTGCTTTATGTTAATTTTTTATTTGTTTATATCTCTGGAAATAAATTCAAATTACACAAATATAAATAACGCTAAATTAATAAAAAGTTACTACTTCCTACCATACTACATATTACAATACTTTATTAATAAAATAATACAATACTGCAATAACACAAAACTGTAATACTACAATAATACATTACTACACTACTACAATATTACACGACTAGCATACTATAATACTACAATACTACAATAACGCAATACTAAAATACAGTAATACTACAATACTACAAATATGACAAAGAAAGTTATCAGATAGAGAAAACAGGTAGCGGTTAATCTGGCATATTGCCATTGTCACTTCACAATTCAATCGAGAAGTTAGGTTGCTCCCAGCAGAAATCACATAATGTGCGGTTACCCACCCCGAGTATTCGGTACCTCTTGTTCTCACGGGAACCAACAAATCAAAAACACCCCCAAAGAGCCACCCTTAGCGCAACCCGTTTCGACCGAGAAGCACTAACTCGCAGAGCCACTAAATTAAAATATATCGTACACCGAACTTTCATAGATACGCGTCAGTGTCTCGACAAATTATTATTCCTGTTTAACAGCTCCCAAACAGCGCAGACGATTAACTACAAAATTGCTAGGGGCAAGTTGTGTTAGCATCAAGACGAGGAAGCTACTTAAAATAACCAATTTCCATAGTTTAACTCTTGCATCCATTAAATCGAAAATTAATTTAATACTTCATATAAACAACATATCAAGGCTAGATTCGATTAATTTCAACCCAAAATTGCTTACACATCTAATTTCTTTTTTTTACATTTTTCAGGGATGTCCCCAGTTATTCTTGGCTAAGAGAGAAAAAGTCGGACAACGTGTCTTTTAGAGAACCGATTCTTTATTTTCAAAGATTAAAAATCTCATGTTTCCCCAAAACGACGCAAAATATGAATAACAGAACAATTCTCAATTATAAGCTGCTATTCATATTTTCCTTTGTTTTCGAAAAACCTGAAATTTTTGTATTGTATCACTTTTTTAAGATCAGGTCACTATGACCACTTTTTACATTAAAATATCACTTTAGTGATACTTGAATTGTATTTAATTATTTTGAATTCTTTTGAAGTAACACTAAATTCTTGTAAATTTAGTCAGATTGCTATTTTTTCCCATACATCCGTATACAATGGATTTTTTTTTATCTTACCAATTTTCTTGCATTCGTTTAAATGATTTTTTATTCATCTAAATTAGTTTTAATTTATCTCATATTTTTATCATTTTTATCTAGTTTTGTTTTATTCCCTTGTATTTACCTTAATCCACTACAATTTGTACCGCTATTTTGTAAAGTTTTCGCACCCATCTCTTTCTCTGTCACAGATTATCACACAAAGCTTGCATCGCCAGGGCGAAGTCACAAATACGAACACCCCTTCCCCTTTCAAGTCAAAGTTTTCATTAGATTTCACTTGAAAAATACCTAAAATGAAATAAAAAACTTAAAAATATATATTTTTTTAAAACTTCACAACTCAAAATGCCCTCAAAACAAGGAAAATAGGTTAATTTTTACCAAAAGAGATGAATTTGTTTCTGAAAAGAGGAATTTTCAACAAAAAAAGATGGCTTTCAACCAAATGGTTCACTTTTCAACAAACAGAAAAATTAAATTCAAAACAAACAATTGCATTTACAATCAAATGGTTGAACTTTCAGAAAAATAATTCAATTAACAACAAAATATTTAACCTGTAGCCCGTACACCCCTTCACGGAACGCAGAGGGTACACCTGGTGTTTTTTTACCGGGGCGTCTAATTTCTCCGTTTTATCCATTGTGAAGTGACATATTACATAAAGATGAATTTAAAAAATATATTATAAACCAAACAGTTGTATTGACTATCAAATGTTTAAACTTTCAAGCGCAAGAAAAGAATTTTCAACAAAATGGTTGACCTTTAAACGTAATAGTTAAATTTTCAACCAAAAAGTCAATTGGTTACCAAATAGTAGAACTTTCTAATTAATATTCACATTAAATATACACTTAAAACTGTGACAACCAAAAAAGACAGTTATTTCATTTAGTGATATTTGTTTTTATTTGAGTAAGATACAAGTGATTTTAGGTGAAATTCGACTAGATTTGAAAGTTCATTATGAAATTTAGACAATATGTTATTTTTAGACTCATTTTTCTTAAGTCTAGACACATTTTTCGAAATATAATACAAAATGTCTTGTGGGTGAAAATAATTTTAAGAATGTTTACTATATTTTGAGTGTGGCATAGATTCTCTCTTTTGTGTCTTTTATGTATTTACTAAGGTGGAAAAAAAGAGATTAAGACTTGTCAATTTATCGTAAAATAAAAACTGTGTGTATTTTGAGAATACACACAGACACACTCGCTCAACCAAAAACGCCAGTAAAAACGCTACAGGCCAGGACAATTTTCGCAAGGGCACTTATACAAGGTGTGTTCAAAAAATAAGGTGACTTTATGGTTTTCTCAAAAAAATTTCATTTATTCCTCAATCTTTATGTTGTTCCCTTCAAAGTAATCCCCCTCAGATATAATACACTTGTGCCAACGCTTTTTCCAATCATCGAAGCACTTCTGATAATCATTTTGTGGTATAGCCTTGAGTTCTTTCAGCGATGTTGTTTTTATCTCCTCAATCTTTGAAAATCGATGTCCTTTCATGAGTCTCTTCAGTTTTAGGAAAAGAAAAAAGTCACTGGGAGCCAAATCCGTGTGGTGCTGTTTTTGGTCAGAAAATCTTTCACAAGCAACGATGAATGAGCAGGTGCATTATCGTGATGCAAAAGCCACGAATTGTTTTTCCAAAGTTCCGGACGTTTTTTGCGTATCGCCTCTCGCAAACGGCGCATAACTTGAAAGCAAGACTCCTTATTGACCGTACGACCTTGTGGTAAGAATTTCTGATGCACTGCGCCACGGTAATCAAAGAAGACAGTGAGCAAAACCTTCACATTTGACCGAACTTGGCGTGCTTTTTTCGGGCTTGGAGACTCAGGATGCTTCCACTGAGACGATTGGGCTTTAGTTTCGACGTCCTAACCATATACCCACGATTCATCCCCAGTTATAACCCTTTTGAGAAAATCAGGATCATTATTGACTTCATTCAACATCTCCTGAGCGATGGTCATGCGATGG
>NC_046659.1:67148657-67153472 GCF_010883055.1 Belonocnema kinseyi
CAACTTCTCTTATGGTAATTCGGCGATTTTTCAACACCATTTCTTCCACTGCTTGAACGTTTTCATCTGTTGTTGACGTGCTGGGACGTCCAGGGCGAGGTTAGTCTTTGACATCCTCTCGGCCTTCTTGGAACAGCTTGTACCACTTATACACATTTTTCTTACTCAGAGTAGACTGACCGTATGCAACTGTCAACATTTCAAGACTTTTAGACCACTGTATTCCATTTTTCACACAAAATTTAATGCAAACTCTTTGCTCCATTTTTTTCGAAAGAAGAAAATCGCCGAGCACACCAAACCCTTCTAACCTTTTACGCCTCTGCCAGAAAAACAACACGAACTATATAGTCAAAACTGTGAACATATGATCGTGACGAGTGTACCAACACAACAAAACAAAAAATTTAAAACTTGAATGTACGTAGCCCGGGAAAATTGAAAAGTCCCCTTACTTTTTGAACACACCTTGTATTTCACACTGAATTGCCCCAGATCTTTATTTAATCGTATTTATAGGAATTCAATGAATTTTTTTCGGTTTTTAACAATTTTGTTGCATTTACTCAAATTGTCCCTAATTCACCCAGAATTCTGTTTAATCTATCTTGGACTTGTATCAATTTCATCAAATTGTATTTAATTTCTTAAACTCATCTACATTTACTTCAGTTTCACTTATATCAATCAAATATTTTTAACTTTTTTTAAAAATTTGTTGCAATTGATTTGGAATTATTCTGAATGCTCTAAAATTGAAAACATTTCACTCAATTGAATAGATGAATTCTTATGAACTTATTAAAACCTTTTTAATTTCTTAAAATCTTTCTAAATATACTCTTAATTGATTGATTCACTTGAATTTGTGTTCAATTCATCTGTCATCTTTATGGATTTACTCAAATTCTTCTCATTCCCCTCTGAATTGACTCGCATTTTATTTAAGTCAATGTTTTTCTTTCAATTCACTAACATTTTTTTCATTTTGCCCTGAATTCGTTTCGATTCACTAAAATATTTATGAATTTCATGGAATTTCCCCCGATCCCCATTAATTCTTCTGAATCTATTCCCATAAAATTCCCACTAAATTAATTATTAATAATTAATTTAATTAATAATTCCCACTAAAATTATCAGGTTTTTCTTTTTTTTCCAATTAGTCTCAATTCTTTTTAATATTACTATTTGAATTTAATCTCTATTCTTATTACTGTATTATGTATTCGTTCAAATTCATCTTGTTATTATTTAAATTTAATTAAGTTCTCTTGAATTCCCTTATATTCCTCTGAATTCACTTAAATTTTATTTCAATTATTGGTTTCAAAATTTGTTTAATTCACTTAAATTATGTTATATTCGCCCTGAAATTTGTTTCCTCTCATTTTACTCAATTCAATGGACATTTGTTTATTTTGTAACTTTCGTTGAATTCACTCAATGTTCTAATGGATTTTATCACAGTTTTCTGAATTTCTTTGAATTCTTCTAAACTTTCTCCCGTTTTTGTAAAATTAATGCAGTTATTCAATTAGAAAATTATTTTGAGTTGTAATAAAATTGTTTAGAATTCACTATGCATTCCTATAAATCTATTCTGAATTCGTTCAAATTCACCAACAATTTTGGTATATTTCGAATTTCAAGAAACTTCTTTATCGCTCGCTATAAATATTTTTAATTAATTCCTTATATAAAACATTTTTTTGATATTTATAAAGAAATCCTTTACATTCTATTCCAAAAAAAATATTTATTTACGGGCCATTTCAAACCATTAATGATAATGAAATTGCACATTTTTTTATTCTTAGTTCGATAATATCTTGAAATTTGTTTTGTTTTATAAAATTTAGAACTTATTCTCTAATATATAAGAAATACTTTCTAGGGATGTAAGAGATCATCTAGGCCCTGTTACTTTAAAAAAATCTAAAACTTAGACAATTGATTTTCAGATCAGAAACCGACCTACCCAAACCTCTAGACACCTTGAACAAAAAGTTTCAGGAATTTATTTTTAAAATCAAAAATACAAGTTTATTCATGATAATCGATATTGTCCCCTTCAAAGTACGATGGCATTGTGCAAAGTCGACATTTTTTTTTTTGGTGAAAAATCGAAACCACACATAAAGATCGATGTACACAATACGGCGTCACTTCAACAAATATCAAGCAATCAAGCTGAAAATCTGACAAAACTTCAAGGACACTTTTACTAACACAACAAAAAAATAGAAGAATTGAAATCGGCCAAACTTGAGCGCCACACGGTGACGAGTCCTAAAACTTTTTATCAAGGTGATACATTAAGGTCGTAAATTCATGAATACAGGATAAAGGTGGGATTTTTAAGGAACCTCGATTGAGGAAAGTGCGCCAAAGTGACTGGAATTAACTTGGTTTTTTAAATTTAATTATACTTTGATATGTTTTGCTGATATTCATGGTTTCTGTCAGTAAGTTAATCGAAATATTGTGATATTTGTTTATAAACATGGATTCTATTATGCGTCTTTTATATGTATTTTTTCCCTAGCATGAATTTTATTATTCTTAAAATCAAAATTAAAATAATGGTTTAACAGACAAATTTCGTTGCTATCGATATCTTTTGGATTAAGTAAACATTTTTTAAGAGAGTTTTGATTACTGAAAAAAACACTTATATTGAATTTTTTCAAGGATCTTCGTAACCTTTCAGAGAGTCCTTGAACATACGGTAACGTAACTTTTAAATCCGATTTTTCTCACGTGTCAACCGAGCGTTTTTTCTTACTGGAAGAATTGTAGATTTCACGAATTCGCTCTCGAATAATATTGTTTATCAAAGGAATTGGATAATTACTTTGAACTAAAGTAATTTTAATTTGATCCAAATGTTCTTTCTTGAAGCTTATATCACTCAATTTTATGCATGAAAAAATTGACATGAACTATTGACAGATGTTTGACTCCGAAATGAATATTCTTGGTTCTTACAAGATGAAAAGCACAGGTAATTTTTATTTATTTCACTTCAAAAAAATCAATTGTGTGTAATTATATGTTAAGAAAATATCGTTATTTATATATTATTTATTTAGATTCTTCGAAATAGACATGCAGTGGTAGCCGAAACGTCAGAAGGACAGAATTTTAATAAACAAACTTTCCAATCATTTCGTTTGATTCTTTTAATTAATGAAGACCGTAAGACCTACAAAAACAAACCCTACTCTTATTCACATTAACGGTAAAAAAAAGATTGATTTGATTCTCATCAAATCTACTTACTACTCTAGAAACTTGTTTAAAAATAAAATAAAATTTATGACAGTATTTTGTACTAATTCGAAAAAATGTATGGTAGTGTTTACTAAATACTAACAGACGAATTTATGCGAAAAGTTTATTTTTTAGAAAGTGATAAGAATCATATAATTTCTATATTACCTCCATTGCTGAGTAACTTTTCGAACGTCCTTAAGTAAAACATAGTCATATCATGAGCGTCGGGTGTTCGGCGTTTAGTTTTCGAGATAACGTGCTAGGAATATTAACGAAACACGCGACGTATTTCAGTGCCAGAGTTTATGCCTACGAAGAGTATGTTAGATGAAATTAACTTTAGTAAAAACAAAAATACAGTCGCTTTCGCGACCTTTCGCGATTGTTCAATTTTTAGCACAATTATTTCGAAATTCACATGAAAGGGAGACGGAAATATAGTCATAAGTTTTGGTAACATACCTTATTCAGCATTCAATTAGTAAGTATCTTGAGATTGAAGATAACTCTTTAATTCTCAAACAATTAATGTATAAACTGATCCAAAATGCCGTAAATAGTATACGGAGAAAACAATATCGCATGAATTGCAATATAAGCAATATATGTAACGTAACTATCACATTATAACAGCGTGAAATCGTGACATCGTAGATTGCAAGATTTTACATTATATTATTATTTTATTATAGTATATATACGACGTTTCTAGTAGTGACCAAGCGATGTTAGTGCATTATAATATTCTAAAAAGCTCAGTTACCTACTTGCACGTTATCATTTTGCGCTTTATTGTTATACAGACGTTTTGCGATATCATTGTGCGATATCTTTTTCTCCTTGTATTTCCCAACGAAACTAGAACAATTTAGAAGTTTCAAATTCCTAAACCTTAAATGCCCAAAACTTGAAATTCCTTCAAAAAACTAACCTTTAAGTAAGATAATTTTAATTTTAATTTTTGCGCTTAATCGCAATTATAGATACCACCTAAATGTTTGTCAAAATGCATTATTGCGGCGATTCCAGCCTTGCTTTAGTAATTAAATTCTTGGCTCAAGCGACTATAAATTTTCTTTCCTAATAATTAGAAATAGTCTGGGCACTAGGTACTAGGCAGTCTGATAAGTACCTGAAAATTCTAAGAGATGGCATTAGTATTCACTAATGTGAACCATTTTCGTCGAGCTTGATCCTTCAAATGACGCCTGTCAAAACTTCAGCCATTTTATGTTTACGCATTTACAAGTTACAGCACTGAGAAGCGACTAACCTCTGAGTTTTTTTTAATATGGAAAAATCTGAGTTTCGAGTTTTGATCAAACACTACTATCTCCGTAAGAAAACGATATCCGAGATCAAGGCCAAGCTGGATAAGTATTACCCGGACTCTGCACCGTCGATTGGAACGATTCATAAGTGGTTTACCGAGTATCATTGTGGCCGTACGAGCACAGTTGATGCTGAACGATCTGGGCGCCCAAAAGAGGTCACTACACCAGAAAATGTCGAAAAAATCCATGATATGATGTTGAA
>NC_046659.1:67153572-67165176 GCF_010883055.1 Belonocnema kinseyi
GCACATGGCATAATATTCGTGGACTATCTTAAAAAAGGTAAAACCATAACCGGAGCATACTATTCATCATTATTGGACCGATTGAAAATCGAAATCGCCGAACAACGACCGCATTTGAAGAAGAAAAAACCGCTTTATTATCACGACAATGCGCCTGTTCATTCATGCTTAGTTGCACAAGCAAAATTGCATGAAATCGTTTTCGAATTGGTTCCTCAGCCACCGTATTCACCAGACCTGGCCCTCAGCGACTATTACTTGTTCCCTAACCTGAAGAGATGGCTCACCGATAAGTGTTTTTACTCAAATGAGGAGCTCATAGCTGAAACTGAGGCGTATTTTGCAGACCTTCCGATCGAGTACTTTTCGGACGGTATCAAACAGTTAGAAATCGTTGGACTCGCTGTATCGACCTAAAAGAAGAGTATGTTGGAAAGAAAACCGACTTTGGCCAAAAAAACGTCTCCGTGTTTCATTTTTCAGGGACTTATCAGACTGCCTAGTAGTTTTACCTTGCATTAAAAGTGTGAAAATTAGTTAATGTCAAGTTTCGTACATTTTGATGATTTAAACAACATTCTAATTTTTCACAAGCATTAAATGGCGGCTCGCTCCGCTATCTAGAAAAATATGTCAAAAATCAATTTTTTGAAAATAACTTTTTTTTTGTTCATCGGAAACCAAAAATAGTTCTTTTCATAATTACAGAGGACTAAACTCTCCACTCTCACTATTGTGAACATATATAAACCACTTTTCATACATAATAATTGAATCTTATATATGGGGCAGACTACGTCAAGTGTTCCCACCTAAAATTAATTTTCTTTGGATCGGGTTGAAACTTGGCTGGAATATAGGCCTAATGGATCTACGTTAATCCATTAAACTATAGGTTTAATTATCAATCGGTTGTCAATATACAGGGGCCTGCATTTTTCTTTTTTTCACGCGTTTCTTCACCTTCACAGTAGAGTAACTTCTTTTAGGATGATCCATTTGCACTTTTTTAATAGTGTTTTGGTGAAATTCTTTTATGTACATTAAGACTATTATAGCGATATATTAAAAAAAATTATATTTGTTTATTTGAAAATCATAATTGAAAATGATTTTTCGAAAAAAAAAACATATTTAATCATTCCTTTTTCTATTAAAAAAAATAGCTTTTTTATACTCTTTAAAATCATGTAAAATAAAAAGTGGGTCGCAAATGTTTTCTTGGTCAAATTTAAATTTGTACGCTCATTATGAAGGAAATAAAAGGTTTAAGATGAACTATATATAACGTAATTTATATATTTCTGTACAGACTTGGTTGGGATATAGTCCTAATGGACCTACATTAATCCACTAAACTATATGTGTATTTATCAACCGGTTGTCAATATACAAGGGCCTGAAGTTTTCACTTTTTCACGCGTTTCTTCACCTTCACGTTAGAGTATCTTCTTTTAGGATGATCCGATTGGACTTCTACTGTAGTATTTTGGGAGCTCTTTTTATGTACATCAAGACTATTATAGCGATATATTTTTAAAAAATGCATTTTTTTTTTTAAATCAAAGTCGAAATTGATTTTCTGGAGCAAAACATATAAAAAACAATTTCTATTTTAAAAAATAGCTTTTCTTCTCCAATTTGAAATCATTAAAGATAAAAAATGGGCCGAAAATTTTTTCTTCGTAAAATTTAGATTTTTATGCTCGAGGGTACCACATTAAACTTCCGCAGCGCTTGGACACGAATATTGTCAGGTCTAATATGCCCTGAGATTATATTTAACTTTTTTTAGATGATTATTTGTGCAAAAATATATAAATTACGTTATGCATTTCATCTTCTATTTTATTTAGAATGAGCGCAAAAATTTAAATTTGACCAAGGTAACATTTGCGGCCCACTTTTTATTCTCCATGATTCTAAAGAGTATAAAAAGCCATTTTTTAAATAGAAATTTTCTTTTTCAGATACGATTTTTTTTTAAAGGAAGCGTCCTATATATTGAAAACCGGTTAATAATTGGACCTATGGTTTTTTGATTTAATGTAGGACCACTAGGAATATATTCCAGGCAACACGATAAAAAAAAATAATTTTAGGTGAGAGCACTTGGTTTATTCTGTCCCATATATTCCTAATGGCACGGAACGTTTCGGGAACGTTCCGGAAACGTTCCTGGAACATTCCCTGAGCATGTAAAATATCCGCCGCTTGGGAGCGTTTCACTGGGACTTTAGAGGAACCTTCCATTATTTTTATTTTTTACAACAATTATCTCGTAAACCGTAAGAGATAGGTAAAAATAGATGTCATTTTTAAGTTTTGAGTACCAATATACTACATCATAATATGATATCCATATCATAAACTGACATCAATTTTGACCTATCACTTAGAGTTTATCGGATATTCATCGATAATAATAACAGAAACGATAATTTGTTCTGTGAACGTTCCAGGGGAACGTTCTCAGGTGGCGGACATTTTACACGCTCAGAGAACGTTTCGTGCTATTAGGGATATATGTAATTATTATTTTTAATAATTATTGTATAAATATATTATGTAGAAAATAAGACATATATGCGAAAAATAATCGTTTATAGTAATTTCCACACCAATATTGATATAGAGTGATCGGGGCGTCTTTTTTATTATGGTTTCCCCAGTAGGTCTATTCCACATCTTTAATCTATCTTTGATATTTTTCAAAATTTATCTCCTCGCTCTCTTCGATGCTTCTCCAGCCATTTCTAGGTTTTCATTCATTGGGCTCATTCCCAAATAACGTGATACGTTTAGAGGAGGGGGAGGGGATCTGCCGAAGTATCATTTTCCATTTTAAGACTAATGGAAACAGTATCAGGAAGGAGGGGGGTCAGAAGTTCCTGAAAAATGTATCACGTATTTTGTGAATGACCTCATTCTTGTCTTCGACCCCGTTCTTCTTGACGATCCAGGTTTGTTGATTTCATCTTCGAATACACGAATTGGTTGTGTTTCTTCCTCCTCTTCTATGTTTTCTTCTTCCTGATCCTTATCTCCTTCATTATCTGCCTTCATCCTCTCCGGTATCTTCAACAATTCGTCGTCAATAGTCTCTCTTTCTCCATCATCTGAGTCATCCAAGTTTTCAGGATCGTTCTCACACAAACCTCCATTGCAGTGAATACAAATGATGAAGCACTTCAACCCTGCTTTTCTGCAGCATCATGCTGTACCGTATTCTTTCTTGCATTGGCAGAAGAGGATGTTTAGAAGAACTTCTGGAACCGAATCCTTCGTTGTCCTAACTGGAGTGAGTCCAGCCTAGTTCACTTTTATCCCCAGTTTTCTGGATTCTACTGTGCTGCTTCTGCTATAGCTGAAAGGGAAGCAAGAGTCATGCTAGTCTTCCTCGCCGCTCTCGTGAAATATTGATACCGAAGATAATCAAAAGAAATATCTGTTCCAGATGCTCAGTATCGGACAATCAAGATTTTTTTTCCAGCTGCAGCAATGTCATCAGGACAAAAAATCTCTTCCTTGAAAACTTGAATGGTCTGATTCAAGTTCCCAGATTTTTGTAGCACTTTCAGGAACTTGGCCTTTCCTTCTCATACAATTATATTTCATATTTTTTGCACGTACGTTCCATTTCCTATAATTTTATTAATATAAAAAGGATTAGAAATAATTAATATGTATGAAAAGTGAAGGGCAGTGTATACGTGATTCAACAACAGATGCTCAATCATCGCCAGTCCGTCATTTTATTATGCCCAGTGATTCCTAAGTCCAAAATGTTAATTTTTTTACGTAAAAAAAAAGTATTAAAAATCCCTCTAATTAAGAAATTACTGCTCAATCTTGCGCTACAACTGTAAAAATTATAAATTCAGAAATATATTACAGATCTTCACATTTATTTAATTATGTTTTTCATAATTCTAACAATCAAAATTAATGTACTGTAAACATGTTGTTTTCTGTAAACACTGCTGTAGCCCAAACCTAATCCTCGTTTACAATTAAATCAATATTTCAAGGTGTTCTGAAATATTATTTTCAATATTTTAAATAAAAAACATTAAACTTCAGCAAAAAAAGTTTTTCATTTCGAGCCAATTGAATGAACTTTTTAGAATACATTTAAATTTTGAATGTAAAAGCATGAATTTTATATCCAAAAAGACGAATCCTCAAACAAATAGTTCAATTTTTAACCCAAAAAGACGAATTTACTATAAAATAGTTGCATCTTCAACCCCAATGTATGATTTTGTTAATTTTAAACAAAATAGTTGAATTTTTTAACTAAACACGATCAGTTTTAAACAAAAACTTTAATAGATACACTTTCAGTTCAAAAGGTTAGTTTTCAACATGAAAACGAATTTTCAATGAAATACATGAATTCTTAACTATATAGTTAAATTTTAAACTTAAAAAATATAATATTAAAATTTACAGTTCAAAAGATTTATTTTTAAAAAATGAACAAAATAGTTACATTGTCAACCAAAAGGTGAATCTTTAACTAATAAAATGTATTTTTAACTAAGCAGTTTAACTTTTAATAAAGAAGGTTAATTTTCAGCCAACATAGATGAACATTCCATGAGAATAATAGTTGAATTTTGAACTAGAAACTATCAGTTTTCAGCTAAAAAAGGATCAGTTAAATTTTCAGCCAAGGAAATGAATTTACAATTAAATATAAACGAATAGAGAAAAGACTGAATGGTCTATATTCTGATGCTTTGCTTGCAAAATAAATTGACTAATTTTTATGTATGTGTTCAAGCATTCCAAAAAATTACCATTTACATTTATATTGCTTTCTTATAGAGGCAGGTTTGTAATGACATACATTTTAAAATGTACTTTTTTCACATATTTCTATATAATTGTACCCCAGGAACTCAAAAATGCAATTTAAAAATTGTTTGTATATGTATGCGAGTTTGCACATTCATGTAACTTTTTTCTGTTCGCCATATCTTGAAAAGTAAAAGAGCAAAGGTTTTGAAATTTGGACAAATTGTATCTCCAAATATTTTACAGTTCCACCTTAGGATTTTAAGCTAAATTGGCCAATCAGAAATAGTTTTTTGTGTTCAGAAATTTATTTATTTTCTATTAGTATCGATTTCTGAAGTTTCCGAAAAATAATTTTTTGTTTATATAAGAAAGATCTTCTTGATATCAGGAATGCTACAGTACTATATCTGATACATTTTTTCGCATTTTCAAGACTCATTGAATGACTTATCAAAGAACTTTTTATGTCCTATTATGATCTAGCAGTACCTGTTTGAAATTTTCAAATATATTGTTTTTCTTGTTTATATGAGAAAAAATTGTTTGATATTAAAAATAAAACAAGATTAATATGATGCATTTATCAATAATAATATAAAAGTACTGTGTTGGATGTAATTGTTTGTGTGTTCGAGATGCTTCCATTGACCGCGAAGAAAAAACTAAGAAAAAAATTAATTGCAGGAAAATTTTTAGTGTGATAAAGTTTTATTTTGCCAACTTGGCGACTTTCAAAAAACATGTGTTTGTCATGGAAAAACAAAAGAAAGTTTAACCGATATTTGTGTAAAGTTTATCCTGTGAACTTAATTTTTGTTGCAGAGAATTTTTCGTCGGAAATAGATGTAAAGTTTATTTTCTGTTTTTTCTATGCTATTGACGAACCTTTAATGACATTTCTTGATCAGTCAATATCAACTTATAATTTTTAAAAAAGTTGTTTGTTATAACAGAACACACTGATTCATCTTCTGCTTGTCTTTATGATTTACCGAAAATAATATTTCCCGTAAGACAACCCATTTTTTTATGTTAGATAAACAACTCTATGAGGAAACAAAATGCTCATAATGTGAGCACAAATATGTTAATACATCCAGAGTAAATACGCCCACAATGATCTGCAGTGGTATTTTCCATGTTTCATGTAATATTCTGCGTTTACCACCCCCCGGCCCTAGCAGAGTGACGTATTTTTTGAACGGCCCGTATATTTCGGTAAACATTATTATATGACGCATTGAATAGGGTATTATTTTGTTTGGTTCCGCTCGGTACCCTAGGTTTTTTAAAATCGGTTCTACCGTTTAACTGATAAACGCCTCAAATCCTTCGTGCAGTACAGTAAGTAGTTCCTAAAAGTTCGCAATGGCTCGAAATTTGTTCTTGGAATAAAGTGCAGCAAGGGAGAAAACAGTGGATTGCGCACTATAGGCCAGTTGTGCAGCGTGCATAGAAAGAATGAAAGGAAGAAAGAAGAACGCGTAGTAGACAGAGCCCAATTAGGGAGGCCAGAGAGTCAAGAGAGGCAAGAGAGTCAAGAGAGAGAAACTTTCGGGAACGAGTGGAGGCCGAGTAGATGTGCACTGTTTGACTGAAGCGGGTGTTTAATTTAGCGGTACTCTCGGAATACAGTCAGTGTGTTGTAAAGGTAAGAGGGCCCCTCTACGTTTAGCGTGCCGGGTCTGCCTACTCCTGATAATTAAATGCCAGGCAATTTACAGGGTATGCATTCGCCGAAGGCTGGATCTACACGAACCCACACAACGATATCCGTTCCTACATTCCATGTACTACGTGCAAGATACGCACGACTTATGTCTTGTAACTCATCCATCCATCTAAGCCTTTCTAACCCGTCCGGGCTGCGTTCACCATTCCGATTAATCTAACCCAATTTATGCCAGACCGATGACCGCACCCGGTAGTGAGTACGTAATGAGTGCAAGCACGCCAATCGTGCACCTTGTTGTGCCGAGACAAGGTTGCACCTGTACTTCAATGAAATTCATTGGCTTACAATTAACGAAATAACCAGCCAACTAACTGCACAAGGACAAACGATTTCTATTCAGAGTATCCTATTTTATTAATAGCGGTAAAGATGAACGCTATATAAGCATTTTTTACCCCATACCTTATTTTATACATATCTCATTCTGCCCATTTATGTTGCCATCTATTTTAAATGTATCTCATGCTATCCATTTGTGGCCTACTTTTAAATTTATCGTGTTCTATCTATTCCTGTTCTTATTGAGGGGTTGACCACTGGAAGGGGGGGGGTCACTTTTATTCACTGAAGGGTATGTTTCAAAATATTCGTCACTGTTCAGGTATTTATGAAAACTTCAACATGTTTGTAAAATCGTTAGAATTTTTTTAATCTTTGTGAAATATTTGTAAAATCACTTAAATCTGTTTGAAATTTTTTGTAATCTTTGTAGCCATTCACAAAATACATTTTTCAGCAAATTTGGACCCCCCCCCCTGCGTGATACTTTTTCCATTGGTCTTAAGATGATGCTGATGCATTTTTTTAAATCTTTAGAAAAAAATTATGCGTCTATCTAGCTTCTCATCATTTAATACAATCGTGCATAGTTTTTTCTCACTCTTTCCTTCGAACACCATAGTTTTTGTTTTATTTGCGTTCATTTTGAGGTTTTATTTAATTTATTTATTTAATAATTTTTTTTTATTTTTAATTAATAACATTAATTTTGTTTAATTTAATTTTGAGTTAATTTTGAGTTTATTCAACATGCTTTTCAAGTCTTCGATTAATTGCCATAACAACCTTATCATCTGCGAACGCTAATCCACGTACCCTTACTGTTTCAAAATCCGCACCTTCTTCCTCGAAATGAGCCATTCTTTAACAATTGTTTATGAAAATATAAATAACCATGAAGACATAACGCATCGTTGTCCAACTCCTTGAAAAATATCGAAATAGTAAAATTCCCATTTACCCTTATACCCGCTTTGCTACCCGTATATATTGTTTTTATAGCTTGTAGGAGCCATCCATTGACTTCTTACTCTTTGAGGACTTCCCAAAGTTTACTTCTATCTGCCTTGTCAAAAGCTTTTTCTAGGTCGACAAAGGCACAGAAAACTTTTTTTTCTACTATGAAACTTTTTTCTGTGATTTGCCTTAAGCTAAATATTTGATCAAGAATTTTAAATTATAATTATTAGCTTTTACAGTCTTTGAACATTCTTTGCAATCATTGTGAAATCACTGTAAACATTTTGAAATCGTTGCGAAATCACTAAAACTATTTTCAAATCTCTAAAAACTTTTAAAGTCTTTGTAAAATCTTAAGAATCTTTTTTAACTCTTCAAAATCTTTGTGAAATCATCATAAGATCACTGAAATGTTTGTAAAATATTTTGGAAATCCCTGTCACTGAAATGATTTGTAAAATCAATAAAATTCATTTTAAAATCTTTGAAATCGTTGTGAATTCTTCAAAATCGTTATGAAGTCATTATGAGATCACTAAGATATTTGTGAAATCAGTAAAATATTTTTAAAATCTCTCTATTCCTTTAAAATTTCTTAACATATTTTAGAATCATTAAAATCAATGTGAAACCTTTTGAAATTTTGGAATATTTTACACATTAACATATGGTATACCCTCGAAAAGTGAGTGCATCAACCTATTATACTGTTAGAAATATCTGGTTGAATTTTCAACGACATGTAATTGAAGTTTTATACAATTACGGTGGTTGAATTTTCAACAACTAGTGAATGAAAAATCAACAACACGTGTTATGGAAATTTTAACTATTCAGTTTAAAATTCAACCACATGTAATTGAAATTTCAGTAAAGCGAAAACAATTTTATGTGGCGCAATTAGTGAATTTAAAAGCAAGTCTAATTTTCAGAGAATTGAACAGGTTTGATGAAAAATTTTTAAATAATCCTAAATCTTAAATAAAACCCATAAAGATTCCATAAAAATTACCGTGCTTTGCAATTCACTAACTGTTCCAAAATAATTCTGATAAGGAATCATGAATTACTTCGCACGTTTGTGTCGTAAGATCCATGATATTAATAAAGTGCATATTCAATATTTAGAAAAATAAGCAGCTTCAAAGAAGAGAAACATAAAGTACATTGGAATTATATTACCATTATAAATTTCGCGTCCGCTTATAGACCAACTTTTCGATACTTGTTTTTGTAATCATAACCTACAAAAGCATACAGCAGTGAGTACCGATAGTATGAATGAAATTTTCTTATTGGAATAATATTATTCCTACGTACCTTTTTTCCCTTAAAGCTGCGTCTCTTACTAAATATTATATGTATGTCCTTTGTTATTCTTATGGATCTCACGACACAAAGAAGGAGACGTAGGACTTTGTTACATTGGGGTCTGGCTTCGCGAGAAGTATGATAGAACATGGGTGCATGCGCATCTTCATTAATTTTCAACTACATTTGATTGAATTTTATCTAAATTCTGTGAATGAACGAGATTTCAACCACAACAGTAGTTGAAAAGTAGTTGAATTTTCAACATATTTCTAGCAGTGTAGTTCACCGGAATTCCTGCGCTATATATCGTAATTATCACATTATAATAGCGTAAAATCGTGATATCGTACATTGCAAGATTTCACATTATATTATTATTTTATTATATTATATGTACGAGGGTCCTAGTAGTGGTCAAGCGATGTTAGTGCATTATAATATTCTAAAAGCTCCGGAACCTGCTTGAACGTTATCATATTACGCTTCATTTCAATCGAGATTTCAACACAGACGTTTTGCGATATCATTGTGCGATATCTTTTTCTCCGTGTATCATGAACCTATCTTATGCTATTAATTTGTATCCAAAACTATTTTTAATTGCCTTCATTTTATTATTTTCTACCAAATATCTTCTATCTGATGCTATTGATTTCTGTCCCTAACTATCATCAACATGTTTATAATTGTAAGCTAATTGTTTTCTCATATATTTCTCTCTGCACGGAGAAAAAGATATCGCAAAATGGCATCGCAAAACCTCTGTATTGAAATAAAGCGCAATATGATAACGTACAAGCAGGTTTCGGAGATTTTATAAAAAGCTATAGGATATTATAATGCACTAACATCACTTGTACACTACTAGAACCCTCTTATATATAATATGATAAAATAATAATATAATTAAAGTCTTGCAATGTACGATATAACGATGTTACGCTATCATAATGTGACAATTGCGATACATAGCGCAGGAATTACGGTATATATTGCAATTATTGCGATATCGTTTTCTCCGTGTGTTTTTGTTTATTGCCATGATTCATGGTATCATTTCTTATCCGAATATATTCCAGCTGCCTTCAGGCGATAGTCTACACTGTTAAAAGTGCTTTTGATTTTACAATACATCACAATAAAAAATGTAATGTGAAATTAAAATTTTGGTATTGTGAAGCTAAATAACAATACACGTATTGTGAATTGCAAGCCTAGCGTGCCCGCCGCTGCGAAGCAGCGCCAATTTAAAAATATCAGCTGAAACTGCAAAATAATATAATCTGCATCAGAAACGTAAAGTTTGAAAACAATCGATATTTTTCATGAAAAATGCTTTCAAAATCTGTAAAATAACCTACAAAAGCACATGCAATCTTTTTAATCAAATCTATATTTTAATATCTATATTTTAAACTATTTTAATCAAATCTATATATGATTTCAGTTCTGAAAAAAATGTAAATTGAATATGAAAGATTAAAAGCTTTCATATTTATAATTTTATATTTTTATCCCAGAATAGATATTTACCGTTTTATTTTTTAGAAAAGTTTAAATCTTTTTAAGTCACATGTGGAAAATTTCAAGCAGACTAATACATTATAAGACGGACAAATGAGATTTTGAGTAGCTATAATAATAATTTTAAAACAGGTAGTAGAAGTAGTCCAGTAGTAGAAGTAATTTTGAGTTAGACGTTAAAGTGTGGCAAGTAGTAGAAGTCCTTTGAAGTTAGCCATGCGGCTTGTCAAGTAGTAGAAATTGATTTAAGTCAAACGTTTGATTTTTCTAGTATTATAATTATTTTTTAATACAAAATGGAAGTAATCTAGTAGTATCAGTGATTTTATGTGACACTTTGAAGACGTAGAGTATTATAAGTCATTTTGAGAAAGACATTTGATTTTCTCAGTAACGGAAATGATTTTTAGACAGAGTTGAGAGATGTTAAGTATAAAAGTGATTTTAAGTCAGGCATTGCAAGTGAAAAGTGCTGAAAGTCATTAGAGGTCTCATGCAGTAGAAGTCATTTGAACTTGAACATAATGTATTGAGTAGTGAAAATAATTTTAAAGGCAGGCATGGGATCTGACAAGTAATTTAAGTTACCCCAAGTCACACATACTTAATTTAAAGTAGTATAGGTAATTTTAACTCAGCTATATTGTTCTTCAAGTAGGTTAGGCCAGTATCTCTCGAAGCAAATAACTTTTTATTAATCCTATAATTAAGCATATATTTTTCACTACAATATTGCATTAATGCAGAAACATGAAAACGCAAATGTGCGAAAAGTATGATATAAATTGGCTGCATCGTGGTGAAAGCATGTGGCGATGATTGTAGCGAGTTACATAGGAAACATGTACTGACGGATCGTACGTGGCTTCTTGTTGAAATGGATGAGAAATAATTGTACTGTGGGTCTCGAAATGTAACTGCACATTTTATGTAGGTGCTTGCAAGTTATTGTGTGTGTGTGTGTGTGTGTGTGTGTGTGTGTGTGT
>NC_046659.1:67165276-67169803 GCF_010883055.1 Belonocnema kinseyi
ACATCACCGCCATCAGTTCGTTTCAGTCGTGTCTAGCTATCTTTTACTATTTCTAAGGCAGGTTCTTTTTTAAAGAGAATTATTTTTAAGTATTCTCAAGGATATCTGGACTTAAGCTCGAAATTTCTAAGGTAATTACAAACTTTTTTCGCAGATATGGATAGGAAATTTCGATACTAAATAAAGATATGGCTTGTAACAAAATGTATACATTATTTTATAGGAATGTTCACCATGAATGTTTTTGATTTTATAGTGAATAGGGATATAAAAACGTGAAACGTATAGAATGTAACGTAAAGTACTAAAGGAACTAAACGTGTATAAATATTTCTATATTCGTAATAAAATAGACACTGTTGGTTTTACATTGAAGCTCTTCTGTTCTACGATTTTCAAATCTGCTTCCAGCTTCACTATCTCGTTGAGAAAAAAAGGGTTTTCAACATTACTATGATTCTCCTTCCCTCTAGCAAATAGTGATTTCAGCAATCGATTTCTGTTAAAAAGAGCATCATAGCGGGTTCGTTGGGTTATGTACAAGAGTGAAAAATAAGGTCTCACAAAAATCGGAGAATCATCTCATTAGAAAGGGCCGAGGATTCAGAAAATTTCTGGGATTTCCACAACACTTGTAGGTGAATTAAACGCACACATCATTCAGCTATATAACTTTATTTTCCTTTAATGCAGAGATCTAAATTCATAAAAGCAAATGTACTATGTTTCCGCTATTTCAACACATTTAGCAGTGATCGTATTCCAGTGCAATTCTGAAATTTAATATTTTGATATTTGACACAATTGTAAGAAAATACTCACCATATTTTGAAAAATTTTGCTATAAAATGTGAAAAGCTTTGCTCATCTTTCAATGAATTGATCATCATACGTGTAAAACAAAGCTGTCTTTTTTATCTTTTCTTCAGATAACCACATACGTAACAAAAGCCATCTGGAATAAATTTAAATCCCCAGTCCTAGAGCTTAGAATTTATTTCGGTGAAAAATGTTCCCTGCGTTTATCTATATAACTTTAACTATGAGTTGAAACTTTCGCATGTAACAAAATAAGTTTTCATGATATTGTGACAATAACCACAAGCCATCAATGTCTCTTCAATTTTCCATAGCCACCACTGAAATGCCAGCGTAGCTCACATCGTCGTAGATTTTCACGGTTTGGCGTATTTAATTAAAATCCGTCGAGCTGAAAACCATGGAAAAATCAGTGCACCTCTCATCCTGAATGTATCCCTTTCTCTTTTCATTCTGACTGTGTGAAGGCTTACTGATTTTTTCTACCTCGCATATGACAAAAGTTCTCACACGGCAGGATGCGATGTACGTGGGAGGAGAGAAAGTTTTACCTCCGAGTGACGGTCGACTAACAAAAAAATTGAATAACCGAGATGCACCCCTTCAATTCCCTTTAGCCGCATTTCGCTTGTATTAAAGGGGAAGCGGCATTATCGCTATGTGGTTTGTGAAGCGAGAGACTGACTGAGAAATTTGATATAAAGCTGTGGAAATACGTATATCGAACTAGCGGCACATCACGCCTTTATACATCAACTATATATGTGTGTATCCGAAACTTGGATAGGCCCCAAAGGCCTATCACGAAAGACTATGGCTTATTATCTACCACAAATTTCTCCTTGACTTCCTTTCATACATAAAACCTCTTCAACTAACCTGAATGCATGAAGTTCGAACTTAAGTTGGGTTTTACTACTGCATCAAGATACCCCTTGAAATTTGAGACAATAAGCTGGAAAACTCTTATTTTTTAAGTGTATTATTTCATGTTCAAAAAAGCATATATCGAATTTTTTTATTTTCTTTTGTCATTATTTTTTATAAACAAGTTAATCAATAATGTTATTAAATTAAAAGTAAAATATTAATTAAATTTTTTCTCAAACCTCATTGATAATAACGAGTATTTGTTTTGTAAATATGATGTTATTAGTTTAATATGTTTAATAAAAAAATATCAATAACTTCTGTGATCCATATCTTTTTACCAGTTAGCTGTAAAAGGTTAATGAATTGATCAATCTGTCTCTACACATTTTTTATTATGCAACTATATAAGTTTTTTATAATTACAAAACTTAAGGTTAAATTTTCTATAATTAGTTTTTAAAAACTATATTGGCATCATTTTGCCGAGTTTGCTTTAAATTTTGCTAAGATTTAAATATTTTAAATCTTAGCAAAGAAGACAAACTTTAATTATATTCATGTAAAGCAATGATAAATTATATATAATAATCACTTTGAGTTACATCAGCATTCAGTTTGGGAAACCCTTTTAAAAATTACATTAGAAAATCGCTTTGTATGCAATTATAAAACATGACTCTCTTTTTTGTTTGTGTTTCGGCGTGAATTCAAGTTAGACAGATTATCAAAACAACTGTCGGAAGGCTTATTAAATTTCTCGTCGACTGAGCCCTACTTGTAGTGTTTTAAATAAATAGGAGCCGAGATACCATGTGAAGAAGACCACTCTATTTTTCGTTTATGAACAATTTTCGATTATCATATTTCGCTTTAATGATAGAAAAAAACAGTGGGGCAAAAAAACCATGTGTACAAATTGATACTCAGAAGCAATTTCTCAACAGATTTGGAATTTTTCATTTCGACTTAAAGCTAATAAAACTACGCATTTTTCATGGCCGATTTCAAAATTTTTTATTTTTTTATTTGACAACGAAATTGAAGAAAAGAAAGAATTTCAAAAGTACCTGGATTCCATTCGAAATTCCTCAAATCTATGAAATTATTTATAAACAAATAAGTAAATGAAAATGGATTCATGGTGATTAGCAGTGATACATCAATTGACTGACAGTACATATAAACCATTTATAAATAATTCACAAACAATTATCCACAGCAGGTATTTATGATGAAATAAATCAAGTTTTTTCTACTTAATTGGCTAAAAATTATACGGAAATGGTACTTATTTATTAGGTTTAGTCAACCAATAACAATTTCCCTAATTAAAAATGAAAAACGAAAATTTTCTTTTCTAGGAGACTGCTCAGCCATAAAATCGTTGCTCTGATTGCATGTATTTATTTAATGAAAATTAAAGTTAATCGTTTATTAATTATGATGTGCTTATTGCGCAATTAGCAGGTCTAAATACATATTATATTTCAAAAGTATAATGATACTATAATAAACACATTATTGGTTATCAATTCTTTTAATCTTTCTTCGATAAAGCGTTAATTTATACACAATTGCCTAAACTCACTCGTTTGGATATAACTTTCATAAAAATTATCAAGTGAATTTTGAAAACGTATAGATTCTCGTGGGCTTCATTATTAGTAAGGTGGTCGAAAAATTCGATTTCTGGTGATCAGTCCTCCCCAATATGTTTGTTTTTTAGGAAAGAAAATTCTTCAATCTGTATTTTTAAATCCCTTAATATTAACCCGTGCCCCAGACTTCCGAAACTAACATGTGGTTTTAAAATGGAAAAAGATCGATTTTCTAAAAAATGAAAAATGAAAGTACTTTTTAATAAATTTATGTTACTTAAAGTTGAGTCACTTGTTAAGGAATTTTTAAGCAATTATTTTCACACAATAACTATTAATTTTGACCCTGAAAAATTCAATTTGTATAATTTTTTCCACTAAATCGGGAAAGTTTAGTATTTTCTGAAATTAGTGACATTATTAACGAATGATAAAGGTAATATATTTTTCTTTAGGTTATTTAAGAATTACTTAAAGAATTTTCCTTTGTTTTAAGAACTTTCTAGCCTTTCGAATCGTGAAAAGCTATTATTTTCTGGAATTAATAACGCTGGTAATGAATTTAAAGAGTGATATTTTTGTGGGAGACGGTTTGAATTTGTATGTGATAAAATAGATTGAACAAAAAATAATTGTTTAAATAATTAACAAATATAGTTAAAAAATCGATTCCCCTTAACACCCATTAGTTGTGCCCTTCAATGTATTCGATTGTATTCGATTTGGTTGGATTGGATTAGAATGGAGTGGATTGGATTGGAATGAATTAGATTGGAGTAAAGTGAATTGCATTTAATAATTTGATTGAAGTGAAGTGTAATGAATTGGATTAAATTAGATTCAATTCGATCGAATTGGATTCTATTGGAGTATATTGGAATGAATTAAATTCGATTTTAATCAATAGGATTGACTCCGATTGGAGTGGATTCGATTAAATTAGATTGGATTAGAGAAGATTTAATTTGATTAGAGTGGACGGGATTTGGTTGGATTAAATTGAATTGGACTGGATTTTAATGAATTGGGTTGGATTGAAATGTATTGGATTGGAGTCAATTGAATTCGATTGGATTGCATTTAATTTAATTCGATTACCTCTCGGGCTTTAATTCGGACTCTAGACAACCTATTTGGGACTAGACTAATTAGCTTCGCTACGTCAAAAAATCTCCTTATTAAAAGCACCTATTTCAAACACAGAAATATCCATAAGATGACGTGGAAACATCCTGAC
>NC_046659.1:67169903-67173615 GCF_010883055.1 Belonocnema kinseyi
TTTCTGAAGGATTAAAAAAACTTGAAAAGCGATTGACCAAGTGTATAGAGCTCCAAGGAGATTATGTTGAAAAATAAAAAAAAATTTACCCACAAAAAATTGATTTTATACTTCACTCTAAGGACTTATTGAACTACCCTCGTATTTTGTTTGATCTAATAAATTTATCAAAAAATATAGAAAAAATCGATAAAAAGCGACTAAAATAGGATTTAGTTTAACGAACTATAAATTTTTTTAAAGTTTGTTTTTAGTTAACTGATTATGTAAAGAACACCTTTCATAAGATTATTAAGAATCTAGAGCTTCAAAGTAGGGAAAAATTAGTTTTCATCTCTAAAATTGAAGAAATATCATTTTTACCTTTTGAAAATCTCATTTTTCTCGAAAAAAAAGCATAATAGTAATAGCAATTCATAGTAAAAAATTGTTTTCCATGCCAAACAATATAAAAATGCACCCTTACCAGATGTGAATCTTGTGTATTTTAACAAAACTTTTAAAAAAAAGTATGAAAATAATATTCAAGTGACTAAACTAGCATTTAGTTTGACGAACATCAAGAGTTTATTTTTTATAACATTTTTAGTTGTGTATCAAATATTCTGATTTTGCTCCTTTCTAAAATCTTTTAAATGATATTCTTACAAGATATTTATCATGTGAATTTGAACAAATATTATTATTATATCGATTTTGTTTTAAATTTGTTCTGATACACAAAATACATATCTGGAGAGGGTATCATCTAAGGGGGTAGTATATGTTTAAGGACCTTTTTTCAATAATTTTTTTTTGCATTCATTTTTATTTGACTTTCGCAATTATTCATTATATTGCAGAACCTAATTTGACTGATAAAAAAAATGTTGTCATTTTTTATTAACATCCAGACGAGATATGGGCGATCTGAAGAAGCCATGTGAGAAACAGTCGCCTGGATATCTCAAATTTGGATCATCTGAAACACAAAAACCCAATTGATTCCTAAAGAGTCCATAAGTGGCTCTTGTATATCCCTCAATCATTAATAAATATTAAAAAATAAACAAATGAGGCATTTTTACAATTATTTTCGGTTTTTTCCTCTGTTTTTTTAACATTCACAGTGTCAAATTGTTATTAAATGTTAATGGAAAATCATTACCGAGGGTCATGCGATAGCCAAGTCTTTTACAAACATTTAAAAAAAAGTTGAATGAAATCGGCCTAGTAAATCGGCAGGAATCGTGGCGACCACCTTAAAAAGTGCGTTTCGAAAAAAACACGTTTAAAGTTAAAAGGACGAAAAATTGTGCGTTTCGACCGTTCGAGGCCTTGCGGAGTAATTCGTTTTCGGCCACTTCCGTTACGCCCTGAGGTAAAAGAAGGTTTCTACCTTATTTCTTAAGGTATATGGTGACTGAAATTTAAAAAAAAAGAAATTTTGTGAAAATTTAAACATGTACTACCCCCTTAAAAAGATTTCAGGAAGTGGGGCGAATTTGAATATTGATATTTACCTAAGAAAAGTTTTAAAAAATAAACTCTTCAAGTTCGTCAAACTAAATGCTATTTTAGACGCTTTAATATATTTTTCATACTTTTTTTGATAATTTTGTTTAAAATACACAAGATCTAAATCTAGTAAGGGTGCATTTTTATAGATTTTTAGAAGGGGAAACATTTTGAACATGCATTGCTATTCATATTATGCTTTGTTTTCGATTTTATTTTTTCGATTTTAGTGATGAAAAGCAATTTTTCCCTGCTTTGAAGCTCTGGAAATTTAATAAACTGCTGCAATATGGTTTCTATATAATCAGTGAAACAGAAAAAAACCTAAAAAAAAGTTATAGTTCGTTAAACTAAATTCTATTTTAGTCCATTTGTATCGATTTTTTCTATATTTTTGGAAAAACTTATTATATCAAACAAAATATAAATCTGGTATTGGTATAATTTAATGGATTTCAATAAGCTAAACAATTTTGACCTGTATACTGCTATGCATATTTTTTTCTAGAAAAATTATATTTTTAATTGTTAAAACTGAAAAACTCTTTTTTTTCAAAAACGCGTGGTATGATTTTTCATTCTTGGCTCATAATAACAGGAGACATCCTCGAACCACGTGAAAAAGAAAAATTGGATGCGCAAGTACTTTTGGGTTGAACCTAATCGAGGCTAGTGGTGATCTCCGTTAGTTTTAATATAAAGGAAATGAAAATGCTTTCATTTAATAAGGATGACTAACTGTACGTTAAAAACAATTTCAGAGGTAATAATTTTCTGATTTATAATTGAACAAAAAATATGAAGGTTCTGAAACAATGTCCAATGCAAAATTTATGCAGCCCATCACGTCAGGATTTTAAGATATTTGAGGTTATGTACCCGAAAAATGGCGTTTTTGGCTACATTTGAGGTTGTGTACAGAAGACACAAATTTTTTGGGGATTTTTTCTTTAGTTGCGTCATATAGTACTGCTTTTTCTCTCTAATTTGAGAGCCGCTAAGTTCAATTACCATTTATCTTTACCAAGTTACGTCCATTTGAAATTAAGAGATATGTCCCATTATATCTGGAGCATTTGCTTTAAAGACCACAGGCCAACATGGTTATGTTGTTGGAAAGCGGAGGTTCATTTCCAAAGTAATTTTTAACGTAGAATCCGAATCCGGGGACATAATTGGCCCATCACGTCAGGATTTTAAGGTATTTGAGGTTATGTACCCAAAAAATGGCATTTTTGGCTATTTTTGAGGTTACGTACGGAAGAAATAAAATTTTTTGGTATTCCAACAACCCCGAACACTCCCAAGTACAAATTTTTATGAGCAAACAACCAGTAGAAAATGTCTGCCTTAAAGTATTAAAGCAAATGATCAAGACATAATGGGGCATATCTCGTAACTTCAAATTGGCGTAACCTGGGAAAGAAAAATGGTATTTGAACTCTGCGACTTTTAAATTAAAGAGAAAGAGCAGTACTATATGATACAACTAAAGAAAACATCCCAAAAAATTGTGTGTCTGCTTTACATAACCATAAAAATAGCCAAAAACGCCATTTTTTGGGTACGTAACCTCACATATCTTAAAATTTAGATGTGATGGGCTAATTCTGACACCGGATTCGGATTCCACGTAAAAAATTACTTCAGAAACGACCCTCCACTTTTCAACAACAAAACCATGTTGGCCTGTGAATTAATTCAAATTTACCATTTAAATGATTGATTTCTCAATCAGATTTCCGAGTTGTTAATGTTTTCAAATTAAAAATGAATAATAAAGTATATATTTTTTATTATTTTATTATTATTTATCAGCATTTGGAACTCGAAAGTTCATTGTCTCATCTACCCGAGACCGCCACGCGTCTCTATCCTGTGCATCATCCATCCACTCATTATAATCATATCCTAGTTCTACCAAATTTTTTTTTAAATTATCCCTCCACCTGATTCTCGGCCTTCCCAGTGGTCTCTTACTATTCGGTTTCCCTTTCATGATTTGCGCTACCGATCTATCGTTGCCTATTCTAGCTACATGTCCCGCCCATCTAAGCTTCCTTGCTTTCATTACTCTTAAAATATTAGGTGAACCGTAAAGAGCATGTAGCTTGTCATTGTGCAGTTTTCGCCATTCGCCGGTCTCTTCGTCTCTTTTTGGGCCATATATTTTCCTAAGCACCTTATTTTCGAATACTCTAAATCTATTTTCCTG
>NC_046659.1:67173715-67186590 GCF_010883055.1 Belonocnema kinseyi
GACTGCACCATATATCTAGTCGGGAGTGGTGCTAACTGAAAACAGATGATTTGGAGCGATTCGCGCGCCATCTGTTGGTCATTCTAAGGACTTATTGAACTATCCTCGTATGTACCTGAAACGAGTACAATTTAATAGATTTCAGGAACCTAAAAAACTTTGAACTTTAAACTGCTATTCATATTTTGCGTCGTTTTCGATAAAAATTAGATTTTTAATTGTTAAAAATATAAAAAAATTTCTCAAAAACGCGTTGCAGAATTTTTTTCTGGGCTCTAAATAAGCGGGCAAACATCCCCTAACCTCGTACAAAAAGAGAAACTGGATGTGCAAGTACTTTTAGGTTGAACTTAATCGCGTCTAGCCGTGAGATGTACCATAAAAATAAATCTTTCTTCTTTATTTCTGAATAAGGGAAAGAGAGTAATTATTTTTATTATATAAAAGTTTTTAATATAAAAGTATTGAAACACTGTTTTCATTTATGTTTCAACTTATAGGTAATCATCGTGTCTTACATTTTATTATTTGATACAAACGGATTCAAAATGAGAAAACATTTAATTTATTAAAAAATGAACAAAATAAAAAAAACTTTCTTTTCTTCTACGCTCGACGTATTGTGATAAGGCATTACAGCAGCCTCCTTCTCAGATATTTTCTCTCATTTAGATCTAACAGAGCCATTCACAATTGCTTACCTTACATCCAAGGCTTGATGGTTAACCATTGTTCCTGAGATTCATTCTTTCCCTACCTAAGCGATGAAAGCTGTGCCAAAGTGCAATTGCCAAGTGAAAACCTAATTTCAAGAAAGTTGGCCTCTTGAACCTGCTGTAAAATGAAAACATACACTTACTTTCCTTTTTTAAATGATGGTCACTTGTGTGAAGCTAGAACAAATAGGTAAAAATATTCTAGCTTTCTAAACGCATTCTTCTAAACGTCAGCACTCCCTCCCCTTTTATATGATAAGGGCAGTAGAGTGTACGCTTACATCGTGGGGCCGACTCGGCAGGGCCTCGGCCCCAGATTTATTCCTTGTCTGACTGCTACGGCTGAAACTTGTGTTTCATTTAATAAACTATCCAACCAGATCTACTAATCTGCATCAGGACATAATAAATTAAAGTGACTTTTCATTCGGACCGTCACTAAAATTGCCAATCCATGCCAGGATACTTTTGATTGATACGTCATTCTCATAAAGTATCAATAAGAACTTTTTCAAGGAATTAAAATCAGGAAAACAAGTACTGGCAGTGTCCCCAATCTTGGGAACTTTTCAAACTACGCTTGCGTTGCGCCGTCAACCTGATCGGTCACTGTTAGCAAGCTGATTTTGAATTATATAAATATTCAGATTTAATATTTATAATAAAGAATGTTTGAAAAATGCCCAAATAGAATTGTTCTAATCCTAAAATAAGCTTTTGGAATGACAGAGACAAAAAAGTCGATTTTAATGAAAAAGAGGTTATCAATTCTGCGTTAAAAAAATACATCATTTTTGTTTGTCCCAATGATTAATCTCGTCTTTTTCGAGTTTTAAAATTAAATTTTTGTTTATTTTCGACAATCTGACTTAAAATAAAATCACTAAATGTTCCAAAAATGAACTAAGAATAATTATTTACTGCCCTGATAAATGTTTTATCATCAAAATATATTTATACTAATAAAACTCATATTTTTTGTTTGAAACTAGAAGTTCTTATTACCTTTTTATTATATATCGAAGAATTTAAAATGCTGAATTGAAGAAAAAATCTGTTTTTTATGAATTTTATTATTTATTTATTTTTCATCGGTTATTACTTATTATTTTTATTTCTTTATCTGTTACCGAAAAATTCTAGTTTAGGATAAAGATATTACTTTGAATGCATTTTCTGATCATAATTTATCATAAAATACATATGAGTATTTTGAAATATTATTTAAAATATATGTAAGAGTTGTATTTTGTAGTTCTGTTATTTTGTGTATTTTCTTGAAAATACTTTCTAATATCAGCATATAAATATTATATTACAAATCCCTAGAGTGTATAATAAAGTCTAGGAATTTTATAGTGAAAGAGTGGGAGAGCAAAAGTTTAACAAAGAGAGGAGAGAATGTTGATGTTGATAAGAGGTGGGGCGGTAAGTGGTGACTTGGAGAGGGGGTTGGGAGAGGAAATAGCGGAAATCAATTTGTGGCAGGGGGTGGGGGTTATATCTTACAATACTGTACATAGACATGCGCAGTACCATTATGTGGTATATTAGTCTACGCAGCACAGTCGTACATTCAATGGGGCTGCGCAATAGATAATTATCGTGCTTAGAAATGCGCACTAAATTCTGAAGAACGTAGGGATGCCCGGTAGACACGTGTGATTTACAAGTGTGCACAATAAAGGCCTACTACATGTAAGGGTGCGCAACAGACATACACTGTGCAACTGGCTGCACATTGGAGGCCTCCGATGTGTAGAGTTGCGCATTAGAGTTACAGGGCTCGTAAAATGCGCAATACAGTCTTGCAGTACATACATCTGCGCTAAAAATGCAGATCCAATCGGGCTTGCAATAAAAATTATCAGACCGATTATTAGCTCGATTGAAATTATGGAACGGAAATTTGAGGCTTGAACACATCGAAGATAGACACAGAATACAGATTCGAGGAATAGACATCTCTTATCACGATATTTTCTCACTGCAAGGAGATCCCCTACCCTAAACAAGTCTCGCGTCACATTAAAATCAACCCAATTGACAAAGCAAATATTAACATACGTCAACCGCGACATCGTGAGTGCCACAAAGAAAAAATCTCAAATCAGGTTAGTAAAATGTTAACTCAAAGAATAATAAAAGCCTCGGACTCAGCATTCAATTCACCCATTTGGATAGACCCGAAAAATCGCGATGCGCCGGGAAAACCTAAATGGAGGCTTGTAGTCGATTTTAGGAAGTTAAATGAAAAAACAGATCGAGATGCCTACCGGCTTCCTCTGCTCGCAGAAATTCTGGACCACCTTGGAAAAGTTAAATTATTTTTAGCCTCTGATTTTAGCTCAGAGTTTCATCAAATTCCCATGGGGGAGGCCTCAAAAAAATATACTGCATTTTCTACACCTAAAGGACATTTTCAGTATAACCTTATGCCTTTCGGGCTCAAAAATGCTCCAGCGACATTTCAAAGAAGAATGGACAAAGCATTAAGAAAACTGGTGAAAAAATATGCTTTGCTTATCTGGACGACAATGTTGTCTTTGGTAGCACACTCGGAGGACACAACGAAAATCTGGTTATCTTATATGAACGTTTACGGGCTACTGGACTGAAACATCAACCAGACAAGTGTAAGTTTCTTCAACCGGAACTAGAATATCTAGGATACGTGATCACGGAAAACGGAGTGAAACCAAATTTATGTTAATTATCTGCTGTCCAAAATTTCAAAAGACCCGAGAAGCAAAAAAAAGTTATGTCTTTCTTGGGACTAACTGGATATTACCAAAAATGTATAAAAAACTTATCCCCTAAAGAATAACCTCGAATAACACTGACGAAGAAAAATAAACCCTTTAACTGGACGCTATCTTTCGAAACAAGTTTTGAAACCTTGAAAGACGCTCTTTACTCTGCACCTGTATTAAGATATTCCGACTTCAAGGACACATTTACTTTAATCACCGACGCAAGTGATGTTGGACTGGGGGGGGGGCAATTTGATCGCAACAGGGACACCCTGAGCAGTTAAGCGGTTTCGTCAATATCTTCTCGGATGTCAATTCTTAATAGAATCGGACCATCACGCTTTGATGTGGCTTTAAAGTAAAAGACCCTTCATCCAGGCGATAAGGTGGAGATTTCAGATTGAAGCATACATATACAATGTCGTTTATAAATATGGGAAGGAAAATATGACATATTTAAATTTCATATGGAGGATGCCTTAATAAAAATACGAAACGTGTAACGATATCTGTTGAGGGAGGCACACGAAAACGTGGCCACTGGTCACTTTGGAGAAAATCAAACAATCAAGAGACGACGCGAACAGACATCATGGTAAAATGTGGGGAAAGACGTAATCGAATTCGGTACAAAATGTTAAGTATGTTAATGCGAGAAACTAACCCGAATTCGTTCCAAGGTTGAAGCAGTCATTCCGGAAATGCCGACGCAATGGAATGAGAAGATTGCGATGGACATATTTGGCACATTACCGGAAGCAATGAGTGGGAACAATTAGAGGGTGATTTTTGTTGTTGTACTCGATGTCTTTTAGAAAAAAAAGAAAAAAGCTCATTTCTTCTTGTTGAAACTTTTTTGATAAAAATTCGGAGTTACACAATTTGTTAAATCACTCTTTGAAAACAGTGTCTGGGAAGTGACCACCGCCATCAGCCACGCATAAACCAGCCATTTTTCGGCGTTTTGCATCACTTTTTCCGATGTTTCCGGTCCGATTCCAGCGATTTCTTCGAGTATGTTGGCCTTAAGTTGCTCGAGAGTTTCAGTTTGATTGACATAAGCCTTTTTTTTAAGTAGCCCCATAGGGAAAAGTCCGGAGCCGACAAATCAGGAGACCGTGGCGGCCAGTCGTAATCGCCCCTATTCGAAATGAAGAGTCAGAACAACCGAGGACTGAATTTGGGAATAAAATTTCACAATTTCGGCTCGCTCTCGCAGCATGTAGCGTTTCATGAAGAAAATTGCACTGGTTTGACGTTTACAACCCGCTCGGCTACCATGGCGGCAGGCGGTGCGCAATTTTTAAATTAAAAAAAAACTTCGGGCCTAACAACAAAAATCACCCTGTATATTCTAAACATTCAAGATTAGCAAATCTACTAGATCATTACATTTACATATTTTCTTCACCAAAGCACATATTAACTGATCAGGGTGCTAACTTTGTATCGCAATTGGTTCAAAAGTTTGAAAACTTTCTTAGAATGAAAAACATTAAAACAACTGCCTTCCATCCACAAAGAATTGGCGCACTCGAAAGAACTCACGGAACAATGAAAGATTTATTAAAGACATACATGGTCGATAACGAGACGAAATGGGACCACAACTTGAATCTAATATTCATGACAGTACAGGTTAACGCCGTTTGAAATGACATTTGGAAGAAAAGCCAATTTACCTTCAGCCTTATCAACAACCACGTTGTTAACATATCAAGAATTGTTAGACATTGACGAAAGAGACATGAAGAATATTTAGAAAGGGGATCTACTGCCATTCAAAAACCCCAGGAACGATTAAAAATGCAGCGAGATGCAAAAGTAATCATCAGTAATCCTCTTTTCGAACCAAGAGATTTAGTATTACTGCATGATATTAGGAAAGGATCAAAATGAGAAAGTGAATGGCTCGGATCCCTACACCATATGCAAACACATCCATTCGCTGATAGGTTGAAGCCCTTCTACCAATAGCTTCATCGGTTCATTTTATGTTGTTTTTTTTTGTTTTTTTTTTGAATGAATTTCGATTGGATACTGCTTTTACTTCTCTCGATCACATCTGCTAACGTGACCCTCACTTCACGCGATAAATCCACTATACTGTAAAAAAATGTTGTGGAATTTTAAAACGTTAAACGTATGTAAAAAGTAGACTCACGGGCATCGGCGTGAAATTAGTATAGGAATTTCTAAAATTGAACAAAAGTATAAAATTTTCAACTAAACTGAAATTTAATATGTGACGTAAAATTAAACAACAGAAAGTGGAAAATGTCTCCAAAATATCAAGCTAATCTCAAGTACTCAAATCATTAAGATGATGTTAAAAATATGTTTATAATTACGCAAGCGTATATTGCACTAAATTTACCATTTAAACTCAGTCACTCGCATGCATGACTTCACCGAAAGTGAGCAATAAAGTTTTCCAACTAAAATGCATACTTCCCTAATGACACACGAACAAAAGCGCGAAAAAGAATGTTCTATCGGGAAAATTAGAAAAATGTGGAATATTATACGGTCATTCTACACAACATGTGAAATTTGCTTTCTTACCTTTATTTTTAATGCGCCTACAGTGACATTTTATATGTGTGAAATGACAATTTAAAGTGCAGTTTTAAAACGTATTTTTTCCAGTGTATATTCGCCGAGGACCTGGGTATAGCAAAAATCTATTACACTACATGGCGACTCATTTCGTCCGTCGACATACACTGTATTGACAAAAGATACGGACAAATTGATCTCTGGTATAAATCCGTCTTCGAACGATGAAATCAATGTTTAGAACAATTTGAACTGCAAACTTAAGATATTCCAAGATTATTACTCAATCAGTTATTAGGAATGAATAGGTATAAAAAGAGAGGTTTTAATTTTATTGGAAGCATATCCAAGACCCTTTTCGGAACACTATGTGAAGGTGATTTAGATTATATTAACCACCAACGTGATCAACTGTATTCCCAAACCAATATGTTAAAAATCTAATTACAAAATCAAACTAGAGTAATTAGGACTATTTTAAATAGAGCCGCACATGATGTAGATTCCTTGTTTTCAATAAATAAAAACATTATGGATAATTATAACAAGTTAGCCAATAAGACTAATGAAAATATCGAAAACATAGTAATGGCTAATCAGATCACAATCGTGATAGTTGTTATATCAGAATTAAGTGAAAACGTATAGTTATTTATCGATGCAATTAGTGACGGTAAACATGAAATTAAACATTCCCAAATTTTACCTCGAACTACACTGATAGGGGGATTTAAACAATTTGAAGAGGTAAACAATGAAAAGCGTAGCATTCAGTAAGTAGAGGAAAATTATCAATACTTGATTGGCATTTCCAAAATAACTGGTTTATTAATAAATAATAAATTTGTTTACTTAATTGACATGCCGATTTTAGAAAAAGAAATCTACAAAATACTAGGAATTACTCAAATTTGTAAAAAAAAAGAATCCCAGCTATCTCCTAGCAGAAACTAAATCTTGAGAAACGTAATTAATAAAAAAACCGCGTTAAAATTATGAACAACAAAATATGTCATATAAATGTAATAATTATTGATCAAACTGTATTTTACATTTTACAAATCGAGCAGGGTATTATTATGATTCCAAACAAGGAGAAGATCGTACAAATATACTGTGAAAATTAAAATGGTGACAATCAATAACAGGAGTGTTACAATTTCATTTTTGAAATCCGATTTAAATCTTGTATGAAATGAATTCTTACCCTTAAAATGACTGTTAAATGACCAAGAATTAAAATTAGCCGCAATATCTTTAGATGAGATAGAAGCTGTTTTAAGTCAAGTACAGAGTATTAGAAGATCTCATTCTTGAAAAGAAAAAGCAACGAACATTCTTTCTTACTTAGGCTACACTTGGTTAATTTTCACTTCAATATTTACACCTTATAAATGCGGAGTTCGCGAATTAATTCGGAAATATCTTCCTAGTCTCTGCATTAATTTTCGTTGTACCGCCAATAAGATAAACAACGAATTAATACACAAGCGTCTAACGCTAGCATTGCAACTTTCCGTTCTTATGCCGCAAGTGCTGCTTCCAGCGTACGTGTTTCAGTTTTTAAATGAAATCGTTGATTCGAACAGGAGAAATTGTTTTTAACACAATTTTACTAATGTAAATTGGATTTTTTAGTATACCTATTTTGGTAAAAGAATTAATGTTCTTGGTTGAAATTTCATCTTCTTGGATGAATCGCACTCTCACAATCTCATTCATTTATTTTTCAAACATACCTTTACTCAAGATTAACAAATTTTTAAGAAATTCAAGAATAAGATTTAACTTTGATTGAATATGAAACACCTTGGTTGAAAATTGAACTACCTCATTAAAAATTGAACAACTTCTTCAAGCTTCACTTTTTTGATCGAAAATCTATTTTATTAACTTAAAATTGATCTATTAGTTAAAAAAAGAACATTTGTTGGAATATTATAATTTTGTGTAGAAAATTCAATTACTTGGTAAAACATTCAACAATTTAGTAGAAATTAAACTGTTTTGTAGGAAATTCGTTGTTTGATTCTGCGGGTGTGTGATGAATGCGTTTTGTTGGACCATTTAGCGCAGATCAAAGACAAAAGTGACTCAGTTGTGAGTGTTTAATGTAAAAGTGTTTTCTTTATTTGCTTTTTATATGGCCACATATTGTTATATTTTCAAAATTAATTTTACGCAAGATTACAATTTGAGAAATCATGTTAAAGGTTACATCCTGGTGAGTAAACTAACTTAATTGACTTATTCATATAATTATATAGTAATGTGTATAAATTTTAAAGTTATATTGTATAGGTTATGTAATCGTTGCTTATAAGTAAAGCCTTAAATACTTTTACCTAAAAAGTTCAATGTTTATAGCAATGTTAGTGGTAACGCGTTACTTTTTTTTTAAGTAACGGTGACGTAAACGCGTTACGATTTTTGGGCACCTGTAATAGTAATATGCACTAACTATAAAGTTATATATATATACCAGTTATATATGCAATTTGTCCTTTTATACAAAATAAAAGAGTTAAAAAGGAATAACTAGAAATAAGTTTAAGTATTTATGTCAATAACCGCATAAAAACATTGTAACCAAAAAAGAACAAATTCACGTCAAAAAATAAATTTGTAACAACAATTAATTTTCTACTACAAATGAAAAATTCTTAACAAATTACATTAATTTTGAAAGAAGTAGTTAATAACATTTAAGAAAAGAATAGCTTACTTTTCAATAAATAATAAAAACGAATCTTCCACGAAACAGTTGACTTTCTACTAAATTGTTGAACGTTCTGCCAAACAATTGAATTTTCTACCCACAATTATGAAACTCCAACAAATGTTCATTTTAAACCTAATAGTAGTTAAACTTTCAACCAAGGAGTTTCATTTTCAATGAAATTAAAATCTTATTTTAGTGTTTTTTTTTAATTTCTTAATCTAGATGAATCAGAGTTTCGGATCATAATGTATAACGTGGAAACGTTTAATTTACCTTCCATGATTTGATAGTCTCATACTTGAATTTTGAAAGCGTTCATTAATTTTATTTTATTTATACAAGCTGTAACCATAATCGTACATTTTATGATTCAAAAGTTTTATTTATTTATTTTATATATTTTGTGACATATTTGACAGATATTGTTAACACTTTGACTGAAAATTGAACTATTAGCTATTATTCATCGCTTTATCTGTGCAAATATGCATAAGTTTCAAAATTTCCAACCAATAGAGTTTTAGAGATGAATTTTAAACCAATAAAATTAATTTTCTACCAAAATTGTATTCAAACAAATTTCTCGTGTTTGGTTTACATCAGGTTTACATCATTCAAATTGTGTTAAAACCAATTTTTCCTGTTTGAATCAACGATTTCATTTAAAAACTGAAACGCGTACGCTGAAAGCAGCACGTAAACCCTGACAGAACGCATTCACTGCGCAAGCGCGGAATAAGGAAGGAAGTTGCAGTACTAGCGGTAGACGCTTGTAAATAATACCACAAGTTTTCACCTACGTAGCAGCGAGCGCATCTACGATTGACTTAAAGAGTAAATTAGATGATAAACCTATTAAGTTTAGAAGGAATCAAGTTATGGAAGTACAAAGAATTTCTGGAGAAATTCACTCTAATAGGGGAGATGTGAAGATAGAAAAAATAAGTGAAAATATTCTAACTTTATCAGCGCATTCTTCTAAAAGTCAGCGATTTCGTAGGCTAAGAATAGATAAATATCACTCTCACCTTCTTTATATGATAAGGGCAGCAGAGTGTACGCTTTCATCGTGGGACCGGCCCGGCAGGACCTCAGCACCAGATTCATTCCTCTGAATGCTGGGGCTGCAACTTGTGTGATTTCGAATCAGAAAATAAACCTATTGCATAAAGTTGATAGTTGGGCGTAGACACGTAGGCACACGGAAAATCTAAAGGTCATGTTTCAGGCTACGAATGGAGACTGGGTGTTTGGAATGTTAGGGGGATAAATGATCTCAAGGTAAAAAATTGCGTGAAATTATGGACATGAGGAAACTAGATTTTTTATTTGTGACTGAAACAATGAAAAAGGGATACGAAACTAAAGACATAGAAAACGGCGTGTTCAAAAGCGGATTTGAAATATGGTCAGGAGTAAACAGTGAATCACATGGTAGGCAAATAGTCGGTTTGATTTTAAATGAAAGAGCAAAGCAGCATCTCGGAGACCATGATTTCGTATCTTCCAGACTTCTGTGGGCTACAATGAAAATAGGAATCAGAAGAATATTTATCATAGCATGCTACGCGCCAGTTGATAGTGATCCCAGAGAATAAAAGACGCCTTCTGGGACACTTTAAATTACACAATTAATATTTACGAACATGGGGAAAGAATAATTCTGCTAGGAGACATGAAGGGATGGGTGGGCATCCAAAATCAGGATACAGAAAGAGTACTAGGTAATTTTGGGGATCCCAGGAAAAACTATAAAGGAGATAAATTAGTTGGTCTATGCTTAGAAAGGGGTCTGTTTATTACAAATACTTGGTTTAGGCATAAAATGATCCACATGTACACCTGGTCTAAAGAAAATATTCACAGTATAATTGACTTTGTAGTTGCGGATGAAAGACTAAGAGTGTTAGTCAAGGATACAAGGGTCAAAGATACAAATTAGCTTAGGTCGGGCATGGAGAAAAAAGAGAACCAAGAAAACAAAACAAACGCGAATCAAAACTGAGAACCTACCGAAACCGGATGTGCGAATAGATTTTCAAAATAAGATATTCGACAGCATGGATAGGGCAACATGGGAGGACCTTATAAAGAACAAAGATATAGAGGGCGCCTGGACAAAGTTACGAGATATCATTGTTAGATGTGTGGTCGAAGTATGTGGTACCGCAGTTGTAGGAAGAATATCTGATGACGCGTGATGGAATGATGAAATTCAGGCTGCCTAAAAAGCAAAGAGAGAAGCATACAGGATATTTTTTAACATCGCAGGTCTTAGCAATGAGGAAAGAAATAGACGTAGAAATGATTATAGACACGAAAACAGGATACTTAAACGATTAGTTGAGGAACGTAAAGATACAAATAGAGCAGAAGAAGAGAAGAAAATACAAAACGACTTTGAAGAAAGCAAGAAACTACTTTATACAAAAATGAAAAGGAAACAAAAGTACAGAATTTGTCAACGTGAGAAATAGTAAGGGGGAAATGGTATATGATGCAGACGGAATACTAGAGGCTTTCAGAGACTATTTTAGGAGACCATGCGGAGATGAAGCTATAGGACACCACAACTGCGATGTTGAACACGGTGCGTTAGAACACTCAATTGAGAAAGTCTGTGTCACTGAAGTGAGGGATATAATTAAGAACTAGAAAAACGGTAAGGCTGCCGGGGTAGAAGGTATTAACGCTGAAATGCTTAAACACGGTGGCGAATACATACCACATATACTGTGCGAATTGATAAATTAATGGTTCTAGGTGGGAGACGTCCTCGACGTTTGGAAAAAAGCGATTATCGTACCAATATACAAAAGAAAGGGAGGTAAAAGCGACTGCAATAATTACAGAGGGGTTAGCTTATTAAGTAGCGTAAGTAAAATATACTCAAAAATACTCATTCGTAGGGTAATGAAAATAACAGAAGCAAAGATTTGGGAAGTCCAAAGTGTGTTTATGCCAGGGTGGTCATGTACGGATCAAATATTTAGCTTAAGGCAAATTACAGAAAAAAGTTTGAGAGTAGGAAAAAAAGTTTTCTGCGCACTTGTTGGCCTAGAAAATGCTTTTGACAAGATAGGTAGAAGTAAACTTTGGGAAGTCCTGAAAAATTATAGAGTCAATGGATGGCTCCTACAAGCTATAAAAACAATATATACGGGTAGCAAATTGAGTGTCAGGGTGGATGGGAAATTGAGTGACTGTTTCGATATTATTCATGAAGTTAGACAAGGGTGCGTCATTTCTTCATGGTTATTTATATTGTTTATGGACAAGTGTTTAAGAATGGCTCTTTTCAACGAAGAGGGTGTGGATCTCGAAGCAGTCATTGCTAGAGAGATTGCTGGGCAACCTAGGTCGGAGCAGTGTTGTGGAACGAACGTGTTATTTACATAAAAAACACGAGAATTCTGGATCAGTCTGAAAATTCTCTGTCCCTTCCCCACATTACTCCTTTCCTACCACAGGGTAGGCGTGAGTCACGCCTACCCTGAAAAGGAAAGGGCTTAATGGTGTAATAATAATAATCTGATCAGATCTACGAATCTGCGTCAGGACAAATTAAATTAAAGCGACTTTTCATTTAGAGCTTAAAATAAAATAATCTAAAAGCGAGCCCTCAAAATTGAACCCTTCTAATTTGTTTATTTTTCAACTTCATCGCAAATTTTTCACAATTAAATAATTTCAATGAAGGACTCAAAATTATGTGCAATTTTAGAATGACATCATTTGTAATTCAAGTGTACTGAAGACAACGATTTGTAATTTGATTTACATAAAATTAAACTTATCCCAACTAAACTACATTTATAATACAAAAATGTTGACATTTTTCATGTTGTAGCCGTAAGAAAAGAACATTTTCAACTTATAAATGTTTAGAATACTATTCTACCATTTTTTATTTTTCCTAAATTCGTTATGTTCTGAATTATTATTAAGAATCGATTTGATCACCTATTCTATTCAGAGAAGCATATATTTAATCAGATTATAACCTTAAAATATTATTCGCCGCAACCAGCGATATATTCACTAGCATTTAAATTGAATATGAAGCTATATAATTCCATCGCCAATCTTTAAAATTATACGTAGTTTGACATCTCCATTTTTAGT
>NC_046659.1:67186690-67189865 GCF_010883055.1 Belonocnema kinseyi
AAATTAAACCATGTTTTTTTTGACATGCATAAAATGAAATATTCCATTTTAAACCCCACGCTTAAAATATTTACCAATTTATTTTCGAAATGATTTACGTAAATTTGTATTTCCCAAGGCGTCAAATAAAGTTTTTTCATATAATCTTTATGTTATTCATAATAATAATCTACAAGTGTCCGCATCTCGTGCATTTCGTTTACAATGTAAAGTTAATTCGTCATAATTTTTTTGTTTCGGCATTATTTTATTATGAAATTAAAGTACCATTTGATATCATGTTCAAATTTCAATAATAATTTTTCATTACACTTTTTATCATAGACCACACAATTTTTACTTTAGATATTTCAGTTATTTAGGTTATTTATTTAGGATACTTAGTGTATGTTAGTATTCGCCTTCTTATCCCACGCACATTACCGGACTCCATCTCTGGACCCTCTTGGGTATTTATATTAGGACTCTACGTAATCTTTTTGCACTTATGATTGACTATTGTAATAAAAAATAGTACGTGACTATTAATGTATATAAGTATTAAGATATTGGTGCACCTATGCAATTTTAATTATAGACATGTTGATCGTACTGTAAATTTTGACAGTTAATTAATTATTTCGAACCGTCAATCGTTAAGAAATTTTACGTAAGAATCACCCCTTTTCCAGCTCGTTTAGAACTAACGTTACGGAAAACTATGTAATAATAAGCCTGAAGTGATATACTTGGCCGGTTAGTTTTGCGGAAATTTCCGTAACACCATTCAGTGCCTAATTCTTTATGGGTTGAAACAGGATTTATTTTACTTGTAAAATTATAAAAATGTTATAAATTTACAGTTACAGTAATTTTTTGTCGCATATCATTCAAGTTTATTTGAAAATTACAATTGAAAACTAATATTTAAAGAATAAATATAATAAATTAGTAAAGTAGTAAATCTAATATTGAATTTTGACACATAACTTTGGGGGTGAGCTTTTTTAATCGTTTATAATTCTTTTGTTCGGAGATTATTTTTAATAATAATGATAATAAGAAATGTATGCATCTAATAATTTTAAAAATATATAATATTTATGTTAATGCAGATAGTAATGATAAATTATAAATATCATTGTAAATAATTGATTCCTAAAAGCGACCCAAACCCACTGAGTCGATTATTTTTGGGATGCTGTTAAAAGCTTCTAAAATTCATCATTTCTATATTGAACTTATAAGTAAATCCTCGAAGATTGTTACTAAAATATTAGTATTACTAATTGACTTACAAAGCACTTCGAGTTAAAATGTTAATGTTAACGTCCAAGACGTAAAAATCGTGGAAAAAGACTCACATTTAAATAATTTAAAATTGTAAAGCTGTCTTTATTTTTAGGTCCACGTGCTTAAATAGCTTTAAATGTCAGTGGAATAAGAGACGACTGAAATAAAATAACTTGGATACTAATGGGCCCGAGTGAAAAGCCTCACATAATGATTTGTGAAGCTCAATTAATTTTAATACTAATTATATATAGAATTCAGTATTAAATTATATTGGAATCATAGCGATCTTGTTTTATATTTGAACATATTATTAATCAACGATTCAGCTTTTTCCGCCCACTTTAGCCCATGTCTAATAATACAAATAATAATTCTCCATTGCAGAATAATTTTTTTATGAATTTATGGGCCATATTAAATAGCCGTAACTGGTGTAACTTTTATTGTTAATATGAGTTCAAGTTTTAAATCTTATTCTTCAGAAATTATTACGTTAGGTTTGCACGACCTTTTTTATTGAGAGTGGCAAATGGATACTTGTATAGAAGCATAGATGCAGGGTTGAAAGGACCCAACTGAGCGAATTGTAGAAATGTGTCGTATTCTGGTCACGTTAACGCGTACGTCGATTCAATTGTCGCTGGCTTGTTGGCCTGCTCGAGTTTCTGGTTTTAAATTCCTGGAAGCTTTTAAAGACACTCT
This sequence comes from Belonocnema kinseyi, assembly GCF_010883055.1. Classification (NCBI taxonomy): domain Eukaryota; kingdom Metazoa; phylum Arthropoda; class Insecta; order Hymenoptera; family Cynipidae; genus Belonocnema; species Belonocnema kinseyi. The sequence continues at coordinate 67,188,668 of NC_046659.1, forward strand.
TGAAAACCAATAGTCTACCATAGTGAAAGATGCAAATAGAGTCCACAGCATTTCAAGAGAAATTAAATAATTGAATGAAAATTCATCACACAAGGTATCATAATGCGAATTTTCATGGAAAAATGAATAATAAATGTATTATATTATGGATAAAAGTAGGAAAAAAAACAATTTAAGAGACAATAAAACATAATTTGTTACGGTGGTTTTTCAACTTTTCCGTACTTTTTTATTCTCTTACCATTCTTATCTATTAAATGAGAAAATACGCTTTTTTATGTTCGGAGTTGGTTTTAGCAACTCTGGAGCCATTTTATTTTATGAGGTGTCGAGTCAAATCAAAGAAACTTTTTTTATCTACTTTAATATTTAATCACTTTATTCAATCATTTATAGAGGCAAAATAGAAATTACGGGTTACGAACTCTGAAGTGAGGGAATTAGGATTCATCGCTATAAGCACTTTTAGTTTATCAGAACTCAACCTTATACAATTAGTTCTGTCACCCGACGTGAAGGCTCTTGAATGGCTCTTAGCCTTAATATAATTATCGCGTGATTGCGCCTTCTCAGCTTTTCTACGCTATTAATTGCATAATCAATAAATTAAATTGCTTTATGATATTAAAATACCCATATTTTGAAAAAATCTAATATTATATTGAGAAATTTGTAAAGAAATATGAAAGGACGTATCATATTTTATTATTAAAAAACAATTTTTTGAATTTTAGACTCCCTTCTCTCATTTTGTAAGGATTCATATAATTTTTATGATCCTCTTTCTTCTTAAGTAATATTTTATACATTATACTTAATATATAAGAAGTACATCAATTACACAGCCACACAAAAAAAAAGTGTGCGGATCTGGTAACAAGACACATGTATTACTATGGATTTTGGGGCGCTGAATTCAAATTCGGTATCAAAAATCACCCATCACGTCATGGTTGAGTCATAACCTCAAAAAATGACGAAAAATCATGCACTGAGGCAAATAAATTTCAAAATAATGCCAGTGATGCAAATTTTCACTTCAAAAACATGTCGACAACTGTGAAGGATCAACCTTTACCTGATATCAACATATTTTACATAACTTTACCCAACAGAACCTGACATCACCTAACCTGAATTAACAGAAATTTATTGAACTACACGTAAAGCTCTGGAAGCATATTTTCCCAGTAGCAAA
>NC_046659.1:67189965-67213628 GCF_010883055.1 Belonocnema kinseyi
CCGTTGTGTTTGCGGTACCGTTTCATTCAGCTTCGGCTTAACCTACATAGAGGTTTAACCTATCCTAACCTAACAAAATCTGACCTAACCTAACCTAACTTAACTTCACGTAACACAATTAAACTCATTGAGTTGTTCCGTTGTGTTTGCAGTACCGTTTGAATCAGCTTGGGCTTAACCTGCAAAGAAATCAAACCTATCCTAACCTAAAAAAAACTAACCTAACCTAACTTAACTTCACGTAACACAATTAAACTCATTGTGTTGTCCCGTTGTGTTTGCGGTACCGTTTCATTCAGTTTCATTCATTCAGCACATAGAGGTTTAACCTATCCTAACCTAACAAAACCTGACCTAACATAACCTAACCTCAATACGATCTATCTCGATCTAAACCCACAAATGAATCTAACTTAACCGAACCTAATGAAATTTTGCGTAACGCAACACAAATTAACTTAAGTGTTCCCGTTGTCACACAATAAAATTCATTTCATTGTACCAGAGGTGGTTAAAAATTTAGAAGCACATTACTCATTTGAAGAAACTTAGAACTACAAGTAGAATTGACCACCGTCACCACGTGGAGGTGCCCTGATTACAGACACAGGCGAATAATGCTAGCAACAAGCGCTTACGGAACTCCAGACATTTACTGCTATTAATGTCAAAATATGAAAGTGCGCAAGAACAGGGTTGCCAGCGTAATCGGTTAGGTTAGGTCAGGTTTTGTTTGGTTATGATAGGTTAGGCTCGAATTGACCCGTTCGATGTAGCACACATTTGCTACTGGAAAATACGCTTCCAGAACTTTACGTGTAGTTCAATAAATTTCTGTTAATTCAGGTTAGGTGAGGTCAGGTTCTGTTGGGTAAAGTTGTGTTAAATATGTTGATATCAGGCAAAGGTTGATCCTTCACAGTTGTCGACATGTTTTTGAAGTAAAAATTTGCATCACTGGCATTAGTTTGAAATTTATTTGCCTCAGTGCATGATTTTTCGTCATTTTTGAGGTTATGGCTCAACCATGACGTGATGGGTGATTTTTGATACCGAATTTGAATTCAGCGCCCCAAAATCCATAGGAATACGTGTGTCTTTTTACCAGATCCGCACACTTTTTTTTGTGTGGCTGTGTTATTATCACCGTAAACGATATATTATAAGATATTTCTAGTGATTTAAAAGTTTCTCAACAGACTTCAAGAGATTTTAAGGTACTTCGGAGGAACACAAAGTATTTTTAAAAATTACATTTTTCAGAATTCAAAGAGATTTCCAACATTTTTTAGGGATTTGATGAAATCTCAAAGAAATTTGGAAGGTGTCAAGGAATTAAAAAAGCTTTACGATAGGATTTCAAACTTTCAACCATATAAAGAAATTAACTAGTAGAATTTCAGAGAGAATCTCAATTTTTCAAGGTATTTTACCAGATTTTAAGGAGTTTCAAGTAGTTGGAGCAGTATTCCATAAATGTTAATACCGAAGAATTTTAAAGGATTTTAAAGATTTTCAGAGTTTTCGCAATACTTTTAAATAATACACGGGATCTCAAAGGATATCGAAGGATTTCATTTGACATTGCACGAAAAAAGTGTCCCCGCAGAAGCTTAAGAATTTCGTAAGATCTCAATACATACAACGGAATTTCAATTTATAAGCTTTTAAACGAGTTTCATATACATTAATATTTTGTAAGACATTTTAAGGTATTCGGAAAGTTGTTCAAGGATTTTCTCAATTTTCAAGGGTGTAATACTATTTAAGAAATTTCAAGAGATATAAAAATGTGTCACGGAATTTAGAAAAAATTTCAAAGGATTTGATGTGATACGAAAGTGTTTTTACGAGTGTTCGAGGCTATCAATAAATTTTAATGATATTTCGTGGATTTAAAGAGATTTCACTGCATTTCTAGAGTTTTTAAGTGAGTATAGAAGATTCCAAAGTATACGCAAACATTTGAGAGGGTTTCATAAGATTTCAAGTGTATTAGTGAAATTTCAAATAATTTCTGAATATTATAAAAGATTTCAACAGAATTTTATGATTTCAACAGATCTTGAAATAATTTCAGGGATCTTAATGGGATTTTGAAGATTTTAATTGATTTAAAGAATTTTTAGTTTTTTAAGTATTTTAGGAGATTTACAGGGAGTTTAAGCGTTCCAAAGGGCTTTCAAGAGATTATGTTCAATACGCATCAAAGGATTTCAAAGAATATTCACGCGATTTAAAACAGTTTTTAAATACTCACAAATTAAATAAAGGAACAAAGATCAAATGATCTAATGACTATAATCGCATAAAAAGCAGTTTCAGCAGTCAAAAGGTGTAACTTAGGATATTTTTAAAAAATAATTAAAAGAAAGCATAGATGCGTAAGATTTTCCAGACCCTAAACCACCACAAAAAAAGCCTTACATAAAGAATGGACGCGGCCTAATCAGATAAAATAAGTTCTAAATCCCATATTCTATTTTAATATGCTTGATCAGAAAAATACATTAACATTGTTTTACCATTATGATATTAAGTTGTTTCGAACTTTTCTCACGTCTTTTCAGTAAATAAACTATACTTGAGCAAATAATTTTAATATTGTTTGAAAATACATACAATTTCGATGATTTCGAAAATCGACTGTACCAGCCTGTACCTAGTCGTACAAGTATACCAGCTTTACATGCTCGAGCATGCAAAGCTCACTGCAAGTTCGAGCTTTTGTTACACTTTATTGATTCCCATACATTCTATATACATACATGGGAACTCCTCTGTAAGTCTTAGCTTTCGGAATCATAATTTTATATCCCATAAATTCAGAACAGCGACAATGATTATTTTACTGTTTCTTCAATTCACAAAAAGCACAAGTGTAGATTGTCGAAATCTTGTTTGGCACAGTAAGAAAAAGAAAGGAGAAAAAACGACCATTCCGAGATTTAAAATTCAAAACTTTATAATATGTTTTTTTACGATTTTTAAATTTCTAACCGAAAGTTGCTTCACAAAGATTGTAGATAAAATTTACACGATAGTTGGGAGAAGGATACTACCGTGACTTCATCAACATGATATCTTGTTCAAGGGTGCTTTTGCCTGTGTTGAACATTTTTGAATTGTTGTTTAACTTTTTTCTGTTTGAAAAATTTCAAATAACACTGCGAAGTTCTATATTTTTCAAAGCTTATGCTTCTGTCTTACTGAATATCCTATTTTCAGAAAACGGAATCCTTTGAAATTTTAGGAAAACATCCTAAATACAGTAGAATCTACGACACTTCTCGTTTTCGGGGCAGTAGGGGAAGCGAACAGGAAGTGTCAGATAACCCTCTCTCTCCTGTGTTTCGTAGAGTCTGTCTATGAGTTCTTCATAAAAACTAGAGATCTCTTCTTTTATGTTCAAAATCAAACAAGTGAGTCTGGTTTCCCACCAGCAGTCTACTTAAAATTGAGTCTGAAATAATATTATAACTCATGCTTTTTTACAGTGAAAAAATAGGGAGTAAAATGCCACACAAAACTAAGAAGAATGATTCTATTCTAACTATAATGTCCCAATATACGACTTGACAATGTTGACACTTTTTCTGTTTTTCACGGAAAAATGGTCAGCATAAAATAATTTTTAAACCTATTTTGCTCGCACGCATTAGCTAGATTCAAATCGATAGATTTCACAGTCAACATTTCGTGGGGGTAACAATGCACCAGTTTAGGAATGGTATTATTTGCGATTTCTATAAAAAAAAATTAACATACTCTAATGTGCGATCAACTAACTCCATCCACCTTTCAAAGCCTCTGATTTAAAATGCCAAATACTAAGACACCTAGTTTTCTTTAGGGCCGCTGTACAAGTGACTCGGAGTGAATGGCTGTAGGGGCTGCAGTTTAGATTTCGCTAACCCTTCAGAATATATGTGAAATAAATTTCTCCTCAATTTCAGAGGTTCAGATTTTTTTCGAAATTTTGGTTTAATTGTCAATAACTTTATTTCTACTAAACTGTGCCAAAAATTCTTGTCGTGAATTTTGACTCGCATGAAAGAGGAACCCCAGGCTAAGTATAAAGTCAATATTTTACTAGATGTCCGATAAACCACTCAGAAATGTATGGACAATATTCTTGGGGCAAATTTATCGAAAACCTGCTGACCTTTCCCTAGATTTTGCAATAACTAGAGAGCTGTTGAATAAATCTTATCTCTAACAAATTATAATCTAACGAAACTTGGAAGCCCTTGTCCATCTGGCGATTGCTTATCGAGAATATGTGGGGACGCGGGTTCCTGCGGAACAGACCTCTATCCATCATGGAACACGAAAGACGGAAATCGATCGATCTCGCGACGGAAGTCGCGGCGAAAGAAAGTAAGGTGGATCCAATTGTAGCCTCAGGGAAGTTAGCGACACGCAATTGCCGAGTTTGAGGTCATCAAATTTGGATGTTCCGAATCAGAGTAAATAGGAATTCTTAACCGTGCAATATTCCACCATTTCCTCCTTATATCGTTTCCATTAAATTAGAGAGCATTCAAGTCTTATTTCATATACCTACTACCAAAGCTGAATTACGAGATGAAAGGGAGGCTAAAGGGGTTGCAGTTCTGGGCCTCATTCTCCGATGGGCCTCCAAATCTATCCAATTTTTATTTAAATCATATCCTCTATTATCTTAAAATGCTATTCAATCTAAAATTACTCGAATCTAATTTAAAATTATATTGCGTAAATTACATTTGTATTGTCCGAAAAAATTGGTTATAGTTTAGATCTCTGTTAACTACTTCGTATTTTTTTAATGAAATTTCTAATTCTAAATTTTAATTGTTCTAGCTTTAATTGAAATTTCTACTTATGAAAATCTATCGTAAAGTTTATATTATACAATAAACCTGATATTAGTACCATTTCGTCGATGATGAATATGACCTATGATCCTTGCGTGGATGTCATGTATTCATTTTATTGAAATGCATGGACAGTATCAAAAGCATGGGCTCGTAAAATGGATATATGCAAGCTATTAAAGGATTCTGCAATCCATACTCCAAAATACGGTCTAACTAGTTTCAATATGTGCTTGTGACATATTGAAATTATAAAGCCTCTCTGTCTTTTATATTTAAAGTAATATAACTTTTATCCGCAGTAGAAAATTACAAATTCTTTGATGTTAAAAATCGAAATAGTTCAAGTAGGTGACACGCATGACAAAAAAAGTGTTTATAACCTGTTTTAAATCTATTCTTCACCTCAAATTAAGTACGATAACAGTCAATAACATCCCACGCTCCCCCTTTTTTTCGCTTCCATTCTCTATACACCACAGTGGGAGGAAAAGCACTTTTTTCGTTCAAAAATGTCCAGAGCCTTCAATTTTGGTCCGAATTTTAATTTTTTTTTTAATAAAGTTCATTAAATTCTGAAGAGCTTGACGATCTAAACTTACTTGTTTATTAATAATTTTTTCACTAAAAGTATGAAAAAACTGAAATTACTTACATCAAAATTTTTTACTATTTAACAACTGATTAGGTGAACTTTATATTATCCTAAATGAATGTTTAGGGACTCATAGAGTACAAATAATTTGCTCATTAGTCCATTTATTTGTTATACACCAATTTTATGAACAAATTAACAAATAGTCTTAATATCGGTCATATTCCTGAAAAATGTATCTTTTATAATATTTAGTAAAATATAACTACTTGAATCTTTATAAACAATTTAGATAAACAAATTTCAAATTTTGTCGATTTCACGTAGAAAAAAATCTGATTCCTTCAAATGAATAATTTAGAAATAGAATTCTTTTCCGTAGCCATGGTATTCAGAGTTACCTTTTGTTTTGATAACTTTCACTTGTTTCAATATTCCCTTTCAGAAATACGTGCATTGGACAAAGAGTTTTCTTTTTACAGTTTTATTCTTTTCTGCATTACGTTATATTTGTTTTCTTTATTGGTTTTGTTTTCTAATTCAAGGATTTTGTGTTGATAATAGATGTAAGTTCTAAATAATTATAGGCAATTGTAAACAAAATTCGTTGGGATTAATATTTGTCCAATAAATGGTGTTCCATTAAGACAAAATGGATGCATTAAAAGTTCTCAAAAAGACCCTATCCGATTTTTTTATTTCTAATTCCAATGGAGGTGTGGAAAATTTGGCGCAGTATATAAAAAGATAATTTAATTTAAGCGATAAACAACTGGAAAAGTTTAAAAACAAATCGAATCATGATTTTATCCCTCATTTTAAAAGGAAATGGCAGAGTTCAGCATTTAGTCAAGCTTGTTTCAACAACAAGTTTACAGTTTGGTTGAACACATATTTCATCGTGGAATTTCTACCTGAAAGTAATGACAAATGCGCAAGGCCTAACTCAGGTGACTGTGCAGAATGTTATACTTTAAACAAAAAGAAGGAAATTGATATACGCGGAAAATATACTAACCTCGAATTAAGAAAGGCTTTTTTACCCTCGCTTAATCTATGCGATAGGAAGAAAGTATTAAAATTCATTAATTCAATTTTACCTTCCGAAGAAAATGAAAATATGAATGATTTCCCCTTTCTTACACATCAGAAGAAGCTTTGGCGTTAACAGAGGAAGCTGATTTGTCTAAAAGTCAGTATCACATGATCCATAAGCAAAAGCTAAAGAAGAATATTATCCAGATTCAATTAATGTAACGGAAAAGGGGTTTATAATCGCTTTAAAATCTTTATTAGATCGTACGATATCTCGGATTTTAAAAAATCGTGATATTTCTCATCTATTTACGGATATAAGGAAACCTCATAACTTGAAGTTAATTGTGAAATACGGTTGTGATGGTTCTTCAAGCCAAAGCACGTACAAGCAAAAGAAACATGATCCAGATATGGTCGATTATCTTCACGGTTTCAATGGTACCACTGCGACTTCACTTAGAGAATTTGGTAAATTCTGTAGTATGGCAAAATCCTAATCCATCGTCAACATCATATTGCAGGCCAATACTATATTAATTCGCAAAAGAAACCCCAGAAAAAACTAATTTAGTAATATCATCACTTCAAAAAGAAATCGATGAAATGAAGCCCACAATAATAAAAAACGATTCCGGTACTTTTGTGATAAAAACTGATATGAAGTTGACGATGCTCCACCAAAAGTTTCCCAGGCTGTTTCTGGAACTTTATTATCTATGGCTTGCTACATTTGTCAAGCTACACCTAAAGAAATGAATAACTTGGATAGAGTCAAAGGCAAAGTTATAGATATCAAGTCATATGATTATGGATTGTCATCACTACATGCTAGAATTCACTTTATGGAAAATCTTTTACGTATAGCCTATCGTCTCGATTTTAATAAATGGCGAGTAGATATGGATGTATATAAAGATTTGCAAAAGAAAGCGAAGGCTCGAATTTGCAAAGCTTTTCATCAGAAGACAGGATTGGTAATAGATGCAGTAAAACAAGGCTTAGGCACATCTAATTACGGGAATACCGCGAGAAGGTTTTTTTGCAGACCCTGAAATAACAGCAGAAATTACAGGGATATACTTGGAGTTAGTGGAAAGATTTGCTTACATTCTGCATGAATTAACAAGTGCAGAGCCAACTGACTTGGAAAAATTTGAAATATATACTATGGAAACCGCAAAACTGTACGTACGTTTATACCCTTGGTACTACATGCCTGTAACTGTCCATAAGATATTATTGCATGGAGCTGATGTTACGAAACATTTGCATTACCAATTGGACAGTTTTCCGAAAAATCAGGTGAAGCTCGGAATAAAGACTACAGGTATATTCGAGAGTTCAATTCACGCAAGTTTTCTCGTGTTGCTACTAACACTGATTTAGCACACTAACTGTTAGTGAGTTTGGATCCATGTATCAGTTACGAAAGAAGAAATATTTCAAAAATCTGAAATTTATTAAGAAGTACTTGTTTTTCTGCATTCATTACCAATCCCGTTTTCTGATGTGAATCTCTGCAAACTTAGGGGTTTGCCTATCAAGTCGGTGGGTTAACATTCATTCTCAATCTATTGCAATTGAAACCGCGACTTTTTCTACTTGAAGCTGCCAAAATTTGGAATTTGTTTATCTAAATTGTTTATAAAGATTTAAATTGTTATATTTTACTAAATATGATAAAAGATACATTTTTCAGGAATATCAGTAGCCATTCTAGCAAATAAAGAAAATTAAAATTTGATAAAACCTTAAATTTGAATATTTTATCACGAGAATTACTTATAACAATTGTTATTGTTAACTTTTCTAATATTTTCATGACTAGCAGTCATTCATCCAATAGCTTAAAACATTTCCAGTGCAAAAACAAAAAATTTCAATGGAAAGGGCCAAAATTTTGAATTCGTTTATCTAATTTGTTTATAAAAATTTAAATCGTTGTATTTTATCAAATATTATTAAATATTTATTATTTTAAGAAGTACCTGAAGTCGTTCTGGTGATTGAAGAAAATTACAATTTGAAAAAATCGGAAATTTTAATATTTTGCCATAAGAATTGTTTATAACAATGGTTATTATGAACATTTAAATTATTCTCGTAATTATATATCATTCCTACATTAATAATAAGCACTTTTAGTAAATAGAAAATTTGTTACCAATAATAAGACTATTTGCTAATTTGTTCATAAAATTTGTTTATAACAAATAAATAGACTAATGAGCAAATTATTTGTATTCTATGAGTCCCTAAACATTCATTTAAAACGATATAAAGTTTACCTAATCAGTTATTATAGCGTAAAAAAATGTTACGTAAAAAATTTCAGTTTTACCATACTTTGAGTGAAAAAATTATTAATAAACAAGTAGAAGAGACAAAACTTCAGAGCGTCAAGCTCTTCAGAATTTAATGAACTTTAATTTGAAATAAAAAATAAAAAATCAGAACAAAATTGAAGGCTCTGGACATTTTTGAACGAAAAAAGTGCATTTTCTCCCACTGTGTGCCCCAGCTCTCACCCCCGAAATCCACCCCAACCCTTCATCCGGCCTCTCTTGTCACCCTTCCCTATAACCGCGCGCATTTTCCTTTTCTCATCCCCAACCCTCATCTTAATCTATGCTTAATTTCATTCCCCTCTTCCTCGCTGGCCTTACATTTTCCCTTTCCATAAGTGTGCCCCTGATATCTTGCCCCTGCAACCCGTCCCCCCTCTTCTTTCACGTATTTCCAGTATCTCCTTACTTTTTTCCTACAACCTCTCATACTACGTCCGTGACTCTTCCTCATACTACTCCTTAAATCCTCTCCAGTTTTTTCCCTTCCCCTTCCCAACCATACAAAACTCAAACTAATACAACCTTAAGAATAAATTATGTTCAAAACTATTACAAATTTCCATTTTGCCTCGGACTAAAGACTTTGCTGAGGAGTTTAAATGACGCCTAAAATTTTTACTTTACCTTAAAAAATAACTGGTTAATCATTTTACGTACTTACATTAGAGGGGTTAATTTTTTCGAGAGATTTATAGGGTATGGAAATTCAGAAATTGCACATCCAGTTTCTCTTTTTACGTGATTAGGTTATGGCTCTCGGTTATTTTGAACCAAGAAAGAAAAAGATCGTACTACGCGTTTTTAAGGAAAAATATTGGTTCATTTTTAACAATAAAGAATCTCATGAATAATGAAAATGAAATTGTTTTATATCTATAAAATTTGAGAAATATAATTGTTACCTATACAAAACCTCATTTTTCTCGAAAACTATGCAAAATATGAATAGCAGTTCCGTGTTCAAAATTGTTCAGCTTTCAGAAATCTAGAAAATGGTACCCTCACCATATAATTATCTTGTGAATTTGGACAAACATATGTCGATATTTACTGAATTTTTCCATCGTTTTTTTTGGTTAAATTTGTTCAAATTTGTTATATAAATATCAATGAAGGATATATCAATTAGTAAATTTTAGAAGGGGAACGAGTTTGAATATTGAATAAATTTTTAATATTTTTTTTAAAATTCGTGTTAAAGTACACAAGATATACATCTGGTAAGGTTATATTTTCATAGATTTCAGGAAACTAAACAATTTTAAATTATGAACTGCTATTCATATTTTTCGAAGTTTTCGGGAAAAATGAAATTTTGAATCGGTGAAAATTATTTTTCTTCACTTTTAGAGATTAAAACAAATGTTTCTTTACTTCAAGGCACCTTAATAATCTCATTGAACACGTGCTTTACGTAATGAGTGAACTTAAAACAAACGTTTTTAAAAATAAAATGTCAAAGTTCTTCCAGCTAAATGATATTTTAGTACATTTCAATCAATTTTTTATATAATTTTGGACAGATTTATTTAATTATACTATATACACTCCTGGAATGGGCACAATGTAATAGATTTAAGGAAGCTGCAAAATTTTTAATTTTTAATAGTGAAAAGCGTACAAAAGTTAAACTGGATTTGCAAGTAATCTTTTGGTTTGAGCTTAACCTACGCTAACCGTGGGGGTAGTTTTTTAAGTGTTAAAACATTCGGAGGTAGTTTAAAAAAATTTAAAGCACATAATGAAAACGCAATTTTAAGCATTTAGGATTTATTTTCCAAATTTATTCAGAATCCTCACATGTCACAATAAAATTTAAGTATAGCCATTTATAAATTGTAACTTTTTGTATAAATGTGCAATTACCTTCAGTTACAAACGTCTACAGACAATTACAATTAACTTACTCTAATGCAATTTAGTGTATTTGATTGCCTTAATACCGGGGTGGAAGATGACTTTTCAGGCCAGATACATTTTCAGTTCGTCAAAATTAAACAAAAACATCCGTTAACATTCAATCATCAAAAAGGTGAATTTTTATAGCATATCGATATTCTATAAAATTCTGTTTTTATGATTAAATATTGATGATGTAACTATGGAAAACTATTTGAAAAATAAAATACAATAAACAACAATAACAATCTTTGTACTGATATTCATTTTATTGTATTTTATTGTGAAAACACTTTTTCACCTTGATGGTAGATACCTTTTGAGGCCAGATTCGTTTTTAGTACAACAAACTTAACTACAAATATTTATCAATATTCAATCATCCGAAAAGCGAAATTTTTTAGGAAATCGATTTTCTACAAAACTCCAGATTTTTGATGACCGAGCATAGAAAAATATATATAATTTGTAAAATAATATTGATAGAAGCTAGAAGTTTTTGCTAGAATTTGAACACAATTACACAATTTTACAAATAATGACATATTTTTTCAGAAAAGTATCTACAAGTATATTAATTTGTAAATCTGTCCGAACTTGAAAAAAAAACTTATTCACTATTGTACTTGATCATAATTGATTATATTTTATTGTGAACATAGGTAGAGTGTAGTCTATTTTCGACATTCCGCATTATTCAATCGCGAGTTAACATCCACTTACAACTGAATTATAACATGAATTCAATGAGATGTGAGAAGGTACTCCATGCATGTTAATTGCGGAAGCGCATATTGCTCACTCGCGCTTGTATTATATATTTTATGAATAGAAATGTACAGTGTGTTTCACTAAAATCACATAGCATTAAATTATTATTTAAAAAGTAAACTAATTAAACGAAATTATTTCAAATATGCATTTGCTTCTACCGAAGCTATTATGATTCTTATAATTGTGTAAAAGAGAATAATGATTTTAAGTGAATATTATCGTTAGAGAAATTGGAGGAAAGCGAATTAGAGTTTGGAAAAGGGAAAATGCAAAAAGCTGCAAACGCGCAAAAACTCTGTCTTTTCTCTCCTTTTTTGTATCATTCAGAAATTTACTCCTCGTTCTCCTGTTTTCCCAGAGTAGAAAAGTTCACACAATAATTTTAATATAAAAAATAAAGAGTTTGGTTTGTTCAAAGTGATTTTAAGATATCGGAATATTTAGACATTGGGAACAAATAGCCCAGGGATTAGGTAGACTGGACTGGCTATTATCGATATTACATTAGGTACCTTCTCACAGAAGGCCACATGGGTTCTCCAACGTAATCTGATTGAGAAGGTTAAGCTGCAATCGAACAATCGAAACTCTGCTTACGACTCTGTAGCGATTTCTGCTAAAACACTATTTGAATTGGTTCTTTGCAAAATGGTTAAATCTTTAGAAATAGCGACAGTGAAGAAAAATAGCTGATTGAACGTGCCAATTAAATCAACAAACAAATATTATCTTTCCTTTATTTTAATCAGGCATGAGGGTACGTGTATTAATTACACAGGGAAGGTCAAGGCCGGAGAAATTATTTCTGTTGGAATTGGACGCATGATGCTACTTGATGCAACTAATGTACTAAATGTAACAATCATGCTGTTTTGGCATGCTTGATTGAGCACCGCCTCTCTCTCTCTCTTCTCTCTCTCTCTCTCTCTCTCTCTCTCTTGCCGCGCGGCTCCGCTATTAGAAAACATCGACGTTTCGCCATAATAACCGACACACACGAAAAAAAGTCTTTACAGCAGGAACAGGAAAAAACCAAATCTAGGAAGATTTCTGATAAGCAGAAGAAGAAGCAAGTAAAGAGGAGAATATTGACCAAAAAACGTGCTTCGAGTACAGTTTCCAGTTCTGGGGATGAGGAATATTTCTGTGTCGCCTGTTGTGTAGCTTATTCTGAGCATCCCCGGCGAGCAATGGATCCAGTGTCACGCATGCAAAAAATGGGCCCATGAAAAGTGTGCTGCAAACCGGCAGTCGACCACATTCGTCTGCATTAATTGCGAAAGTTGCGATGAATAAGTCTATATTTATTTAAGTATCCAAAGATTGATATAATTAGGTTTCTATACCATGTGAGTGCTTCTGTGCAATTTAAAATACAAAATTACGTTTTATTTATGTTGGTACTTTTTACCCCACAACTATGAACTTTTTGCCCCACGTGTGGCGAAAAAAATGCCTTTCAAAATTTTTGACAAACAATTATATAATACAATCAGTGAAAAACATATATACTTTTGATGACTGCAATTTGAAAGTCTTATGTCTCACGTAAGTTTTAAAGCAAAAAACAAGACAATAATTAATATTGTTTGGGCACAGGGTTAAGGAGAGTCAATTTTTGCACTTTTAACCCCACCCTACCCTATATAATAAGAATGTATCAATTATTTTTATCGTAAACTAGATTTCAAGGGATTTCAAAAGATTTAAAAAATGTTCAGTGACTTAAAAGTATCTTAGCAGATTTCAAGTGATTATAAGGTTTTTCAAAAGAATACAAATTATTTCATACAAGAACCAGATTTTTAATAGAATTTAAAGGGTTTCAAGTGATTTTAACAGATTCCGTGAGTTTAAAGAAATTATCTAGTACAATTTCAGAATGAATCTCAATTTCTCTAGGGATTTAACTAATATGACTTTCAAAAATGTTATAGGATTTGAAAAGATACCATAGGATTTCGACTGTTTTAGAGAGATTCTAAAAGTTTTCAAAATATTTTGGAATAAATCATGGCATCTCAGAAGATTTTAATGGAATTTTTAATATTTGAAAGGATTTTAAAAGATTTGCAAAGATTCCAAAGGATTTTAAGAGATTTTAATGGACCTTAAGAGATTGAAATGGGTTTCTTTGATTTTACGGGAATCCAAAGGTTTATAAGAGTTTTTAATCAATTCTAAAGTACATTCAAGAATTTTAGAGAATTTTATGTGATATCGTATGAATTATACAGATTTAACGGAATCTCAGAAGTTTCCCAAATATTATAAAAGATTTCAAGATGTTTTGAAGAATTTTAAACAATATTAAAAGAATTAAATGACTTCTAATATACTAAAAGGCGTTTTAAAAAATTTCAAAAGATTTTCACGGATTTCGAAGATTTTAATTGACTTAAAATGATTTTATCGATTTCAAGAGATCTCGTAATCACAAGTTGAAATTTTAGGCCTTCTTTAGACCTAAATACCCTTCAGAATTTCTGAATATTTCTGACGATTCCTGACTTTTTGTCTGAAGATCTAAAGAATTTGAAAGAGCATTTCTACTCGAATTAACATATAATTTGAACACAAAAGCTTGGAGAGTTGCGCTGACAGGCTTTTGACCGGCGGCCAATTTTCAGATTTTAATTGGATTTAACGGATTTTTAAGAATTACAAATTATTTATATGAGATTTTGAATATTTTACGCGATTTCAAAGACTTATAATTTTTTAAAGGGGTTTCAGGAAATGTAATGAATTTTAAGAGATTTGAAAATATTTCACGGTATTTCAAAGAATTTCAAAGGATTTTAAAGGATTTCATCTGGTAACATTTTCGTGAATTTTGAAGGAAATCAGGCGATTTTAATTATATTTTATGAGATTTTCAAAGATTTCTCGGGATTTTTAACAAATTTATGAGAATTTAAAAGATTTTTGCAGACTTTTGCAGATTTTAAAAGATTTTAAAAGATTTTAAGGAATTCTGAAACATTTTAATGGATTTTAGGATATATAAAGTGGTTTTGATGATTTCGCGGAATTTTGAGGATTTCGTAAGATTTTAACAGATTTAAGGAAGTCTTAAAGGATTTCCGCATATTATAAAAAATGTAAGACATTTGAAACAAACTCACGGAGTTTCGAAGGATTTAAAAGGATTTTACGTGAATAGTGAAGTATTTTTACGAATTTTTAAGAATATCAGATGATTGTAATAGTATTTCAAAGATTTGAAGAGACTGACCGTAATTTTGAAAATCTGTCAGGGAATTTAAAAAGTTTTGCTGAGATTTTAAAGTATTTAAATAGATCTTAAATGATATAAAGGGAGTTCGGATGATTTTACGCGATTTTTAAGGATTTACACAATTTTTCAAATAATGAAACAATTATATAATGATATAATGTATATATTAGTATAAAAAGTAATTTCAACTGCCAAAACAGGTATGAATTAACATATTTTTAGAAATAATTCAAAAAAATAAAATTCCGAAAGAAAAGCTTTAGACGTTGTCATGCGGACGAGAGTTTTTAAAATTAAAATTAAGTAAATTTAGTAAAGTTTTGAAACCGGGATGCTTTTCTCAAAAGAATACTACTATCTCCAGAAGCTGGTAAAATTTCCTATTCAACATTGACTTTTGAAAAAATTGAAGAAACTGACAAAAATGGACAAAATTGAGTTTTCAATGATTCTGTTCTACAAAATGAATAAAATAACTCGTGGATCGATTTCGTGCAAAAGTAAATTGGCTCTAACCTTACCTCTTTAGCAATTTCTGTTTTATAATGAGAACATTGTCTTTTCTACTTGTTTATGCCTTATTCCGGAGAAACTATATCCCCCGGGGACACAACGGAAGTAACATTTTATAACGTAGTGCATCTCTCGTACCATATACTAGACTTTCTCACTCTCTAGCGTCTCATTCCTCTTCTGTCTGTCTCTTTATCTTGGTTTCGTCCTCTACTAGCTTTCCTTCGCAAATTAGTATTAAGGACTATTTTCATAAATTATTCGTCTTTTGAGCATTCTTACTATTATTCTGTACTTAGAAAAGTTGCGCACGCTTCATATTTTCAAAAAACTTTCAATTACTATTTTCTTAATGCAAAAACCGTTTAAATCACTGTTTCTAAGTATAGGTATAGTTATATTAACTTATATCTGCGACTTTGAGAGTGGACACTAACACCAAAAAATTAAAAGAGTTATGTATCTAAAACAAACGAAAAATATATTTTTTGTATTTCTTCTTTTTATGCATAAAACTAAAGTCTTTTCATCAAGAGAGTACAGTACGGTTATAATTTTTATTAGTTAAACCTTTCGGCATCTTCGCGTCTTAAATTATACTCACCCAGTGAATGGATTATACATTTTCAGCTTTTACCATTGAACTAGACCCTTTGACCGTCTTTTGTGAAGTTTCATCTTTCAATTTTAACATTTGACCTAAGACTTCTGACATGTGATCCCTGATGTTTAATCACCTTTTATCATTGCACCCTCGTGTTTTAAATTTTTATTTGGATCTTCGTTATATGACCTCTACCCTGTTGTCTTTCACCTTAGTCTCCTGAGACATGGCTTCTCGATTTTAGCTACTGATCTTTCGGATTACTGCTCTATATATCGATTTGTCAATATTATTAGTAAATTTCTCAAAAATTTAGCAAGGTCTCTAAAATTAATAATTAATCCAGAAACCCGCTGCAAAGTAGTTTGGACGCATTTGTTATATGATGTAACTTTAATTGTAACCATTTCATAAAAACTGTTCTTCCTCATACAGGATTATCTTGTATTTCTTTTGTATATAAAAAAGGGTTATCTTTACTCCGATTTTAGAATAATCATTACCTACCATAAAAATATTTCCATGTGCCAAGACCTACCCAACACATTGGTTATGGTTCCTATGTCAACTTTCTAGAATCGTACTAAACAAACTTCTATGATAAACTTCTTGTTTGAATGCTATGGCTCCACTGAAAGAAATGAATTACTGATACAGTTATATTGCGGATTAGATCAGCAATCTGTGTGACTGGAATAGACATATCAATGACTGATCAATTCAGTTCTTGTAGTGTATATCTGTGTATATTAATCCATTCGATACTTACTCATCAATTTTATAGTACCGCTATAAGTTACATTTCCTTAAGTTGTGTCTTTCTTCGCAAATATAATTAATTCTTATACAAATTTATTTGGAAAGGGGGTTTGGAAAAGGGATTTTGGATAGTAAAAGGAGCCTGAGAGAATGCAAATGAGCACAGAAAATCGCCGATCCTCCAATGTACACCGAAATCGGTGCTCAATAGAGTTGCAACAAATTTGAGCCACACAGGTTCATTCGGAGAATCTAGGAGAAAAGCATCATTTAGACACTGTTTTTTCTCATCCAGTGCAACGTGAAATGTCGTCTACAAACTGTAACTCACCTGTCAAGATCATTTTTCCGGTCGTTATATGAGTGAAACAGATGTTAATAAGCAGGTAAGTTATTATAATAATTACCTAACTTTTTACTTCCTCCCACTTACCAGCGACTAAATAGTCTTGGAATAAAAATAGTACTTGGCGTGATGTAATATCCAAATGTTAGGTTAGTCAAAACCTACTATATGACATTCAAACCACCAAAGCCGCGATGCACAAACTAAGTCGTGACCGTCTGCATCGAAATTGATGCCGGTCGTTCGAACAAATTTCCACTAGATTTTCTGCGGAAGTTTAAAGGTATCTTAGATATCTAATCTGGCAGTGGCTAGTGTCATGCATGAAAGATAAGGTAAATACAAATTGTATAATAAAAACAGAAATTTGTTTTTCACGGTGAGTAGGGATGTAAATTTGCATAAAACTTTAGCCTGATGAAAAGTTTCACGAAACATTGGGAGTTTCGTGAAGCATTGCAATGTTTCAAATATAGCCGCGGGAACATTCAAACTGATAAGATAAAAGCCTATTAGGTATTTTCACTTCAATAAACAGCTAACTTCACTTTGTAGATTTCTGAGGGGGAAAATAAGGGACCAAATGTATGGGATTCAGTTCATTTTTGCCCTATTTTGCTAACATCTTAGTAAAAGGTAATTTTTTCTATATAAGTGTAATTAAGAAATAGTTTTTATTTTTTAATTACTATTTAATGAAATAATAAAGTAATAATAATAATGATAATTAATTACAAATATATTACAGAAATAAAGTTTTGTTCCATGCATTTGATCCATTTTCCCCCTCAGCTTTTAACAAAGTGAAGTTAGCAGATGGTTGAAGTGAAAATACCTAATTGAGGCTTTCATATTCCAACTTTTTCCTGCCGGCTGATTTGATTTATTTTTCCGGTTTATACTGTGGACCAATGATGCCTATTTTGGCACCCTGAGCTACTGCGTTTGCGTTAGGGCTGACCGCTCATTAGCTGAACTTGGCGTGCGATTCAAAATTACATTAAAAAACAATTCTTGTAACTTAAGTAAATAATTATTAAAATATTTACAAGGATATATACAAATTGTGTAACTTTGATTTCAGGAAAAAAAATACAACACATATATTATATTAATAACAGTTTATTTTCAGTGAATTCCAAAGACCAAATTATATTTCACAAAACATTTAATTTAAAAAGAAATTTCTGGGAAAAGTGATTGAAAATAATTATTTATAAGTTTTTAATATTTTGTATGTATTTTTCTGGGAATTCATATAATTATATAACCTATAAATACATAAATTATCACGACTGCATTGTAGTTATGCTTTCTTTTTTTTTTACTTCAGGCGTCGTTTTGTCACGTCTCAATCGAAAAGAACAATCTGAAATTTTGTTTTAGAATTATTCAAATATTATCACTATTATATTCTGCAATTAGTTTCTATATATCAAGCTCAAAAGTTACACAATTTGTATACATTCTTATGTATATTTTAATAATTATTTATTTAAATTACAAGAATTGTTTTTCAATGTAATTTTGAATCCTGCTTCAAAGGGTAGACAACCAGCGCTCAGCCCTACCGCACGCATGAATGAAAATTATTATAATTTTATTATTGCATTAAATAGTCCCTTAAAAAGAAAAACTATTTTTCAATTGCACTTATATAGAAAAATGACTTTCTACGAAGATATCAGAAAAATAGAGCAAAAATTAACCGATTCCCATGCATCTGGTCAATTGTTATCCCCTCAGTATTCAACGAAGTGAAGTGAGCTAGTGATTGGAATGAAAATACCTTATTGTATATGTAGACGGTCATGACTTTTTTTATACATCCCGACTTTAGTTTAAATGTCGACGGGCATGACTAACCTAACTTTTGGAAGTTGCATTAGGAAGTTATAATTTCATTCTAAGTGGCTGGTACGCCCTATTAAATGAAAGAAATTTAAAAATTAGGAAAATATTGTTTCAATTGGTTTCCTTATTAACAATTATTTAGGCAAATATCGCAAAGCGAATAGTTGCTTTGACAGGTATTCAGGTGGCTGACAGCGCGCTTCAGAACTCCACAATTCTGCATGAGCCAAAATTCAGTCTCCAGATGATACTTTCCCCTAGATGCGCACATGGGCACCTACGTTCAGAGGAATACATTTTAGACTTGAAAAATCTCTCAAATGATCATTGGGAGCCCCATGAAATTTAAGCTGCAACAAATTTAACACCAGCGTTTTTCTGTGAGGATTTTGGATTGTAAAAAGAGTTTAAGTATTGGTCATAGGTCACAGAAGGTTTTTACATATTATATTATAATATTATGTATTATATTATAATATTATATATTATATTATGTTTTTCTATAATGCATCAAGCCAAAGAAATTTTACACTTCAAATATTTGTGCGTTTTAAAAGTTGAGAATTTTTCTCTTATAAACGTTAAACAAATTGAAAAAATCTGTATACATTTATAATAATTTTATTTGGTCATACAGGTTGTCAAATAAAAAAATGGTGTACTCATTATGTTTCTGTATACCTAACATTTAAAAAAATCAATTATGAAAGAAACTTTTAAAACTACAAAAGATCCTCAAGATAATTTTTTGCTGATAGCTATATACTTCTTATTAAATTACACCAATTAAATGCCCTTACACGTTTAAAAAAATTTGTTTTACAGGTTTTGGTATTACTGCGAATACTTTGGTAAATATCCTTAATAATTTTGAATGTCTGAGATTCATTTTTTGTTATTCTCAACATTTTAAAGAAAAGTATCAACAACAAAAAATACATTTATGCTCATCGTATCAGACCGGACACTTAATTGACAATAGGCATTATTGAGAAATAACCTTTCTACAAAATTCATGACTCTAGCTCAACTTGTTTTTGAGTTATCATAAGAAGAATATTGTTGAAACACGCAGATTTTTGTAAAACATAATTTTTCTACACATGTGTTCAAATTATGCCAAGTTATGTAAAAAATTAAGTCGAAAATTTTCATCGTTCCGAACCATCCTTAATCAGGAAGCAATAATAAATGAACACTAGGGTGAACCGAGAAAAGATTTTTTTTATATTATAAAGCCTTATTTCCTTATTTTCTGTCATTTGTTAAAAAAAATGTCTTCATTTTTTGTGACTTTGAACAAAATCTTAGTTGCAGGTTGCAGGGGAACACCCTTTAAGTATCGCAAAGCTTTAACCATGCTATTTCCATTTTATTTCCAAAAGAACCGTAAAATCTTCACAAAGGTAATAGAAAACTATCGTATGAATAACACGAGGGCTAAAAATCTGAGCTAAAAATCTGATTATTTACAAACTCTTATATATTATCTTACAAGTGCGCGAAACCTTCCAGGGCTTCCATTTACTCTTGCCATTACAATTTAAGTTTTTCCAAGTCACGCAAAACTAATTTTCACTATACATACTTATCTTGTATCAATTTTGGTTTTTCATCGTCCATGCATTCTTTTTTCTCATTTCTCTCCTAAACTCTTCACCCACTTATCTCCTTGTCCACCACCGTTCAGTACCCACCTGACTCTCTCTACTACGCTCTTGTATCCTTCCTCTTCCCCTCTACTTCTCTCCAATACGTGATCGCTCGATTCCATTTCATAACCACACACCCTAAACATTTGTTATTCTTTACTCATCCAATATTTATACTCATTTATGACTTCTCCCATTCTGTAACGTACCAATTTAGGCCACCTTTTCAACTTCCCGAAACATTCTGTGACTCCTTCCATTTTGACCATTCTATACCATTTATTGTATTTTGACTCCACAATCTTTTCGCACCTATTCTCTTCCTGCTTCTTGCTTATTTCTCCCTCCACTTCCTGCTACTCCCTTTCCTCGTTAGACCTTCTCCATTCCTTTCTAACTTGCCATCTCTTCTGCTTTCATCTTGTATGTCCCTTGTTATTTCTCCTCTCTCTATTTAGCATTTCCTGCAGGCATACTTGTGCAACTTTCTTACCCTTACCACTCTGAAGCTTCTCTTCGAAATTCCAGACCTTTTTCCTCTGCACTATCATCAATTTATCTCTCCCTGTTTCTTCTCTCAACATATAACCTGGGCAGCTCCAGCGCACTCCCATAACCCACCTCAGAAATCTCTTTTGCATGTTTTCCACCTTTTTGTACTCCTTGCACCCCAAATAAAATAAAATATACACAAATAAAGTAATGGGAAGTAAAGTAGAAGTAAAGTGAAGTAATGTGAAAAAAATGAAATGAAATTAAATTAAAGTAAATTAAATAAGGTAAAAAAAATAAATAAATTTTGGGTTACATATTAATTACGTAAACACGTCAAATTTGTTAAGCATGTACACTTTTGATAATTCCTAAGTGCTTTTTTTCTATACCCATGTAGAAAGTCGGATCGGAGTTTAGTGGGGCCCTGGATAGATTACCCTATTTCTAATCAGGCGCACGTCGGGGAAAATAGAGAGGACCTGACTAGTTCTTTAACGCTGTTTTAGCCATTTTCTAGCTAGAACTTCTGAGAAGGCCCTAACGAGAGTGCCCTTTTACCGTCCGACGATTACATGGAAAAAATGTATCCTCATGTAGCGCTCATCAGCCCTGTCATAAAAATTGATCACAGTGGGTCTTGGCATCATAAACCATAGAACCTTTCGTGGCAAGCGTCTATGGATAAATTTTCCTTTTTCGGAGACGCTAACTAATCTTGTTAAAGAGCCATATCAATGAAAAGAGCCAAGGTGCACTTTTACGGTCGACTCTTCTGCAACCATCCCCACCACGCCTCACGCTTCAATGCAAGTAACTGTGCGACGCTACGGGAAAGAGAGACGGCACTGCGTTTGCATTTTGAGTAAACAAAAAACATATACGATATAGACAGAAAGGCAAAAGTTGGATCACAAAATAAAGAAAGGATACAACGCTTGAAGGGATATTTGGACTCATGTCATACCCGACGGAGACTAACTAGGCACTTGCACTACTGCACTTAGAAAAATCCTACATACTAAAAATTACTGTAGAATATTTCAGAAAAAATATTTCAAGCCAGTCAATTCTATAAGGCCTGTTTTTGTTATAACAATAAGAAATAACGATAAAAATAAAATTACTCTGAAAAAATGGTTAGGGATTATAGTTTCAAGTTCAACTGTCGTACTTCAGGAAATAAAATGATTCCGGAGAATAATAAGAACATTATAATTTCTCAAATAATTTCTAAACTTCTTTAGTAGATAAACGATTTTCTTCAATCATCAAGTTCTTCTGGCCCCATAATTTATTTATCAACTTTTTATCAAACATCCCTTGCAGATACACTGATTTAATTTTATTTGGAAGGATGCTAGAATTTTTTTTCAACCCTAATAAAAAAATTAAACTGAAGTTTTGCAACGTATATCATGAATAAAAAAACTAAAAAATCGTTTTCTCATACCAGCAAAAGTGTGAACTATTTTTTAAGGAAATTATTTAATTCACTGCCTAAAGATCGCCAAAAAAGATCCCCCCCCCTGCTCCGAGTTTAAACTTTCTGAACAATTTTTGTGCATGGAATCAACCAATTTTGTAGAAGAAAATTTAAAACTTTCGACTTATTGAATTTTTGGTGCTTTTTTTTAATGTTAGGGGATCAATTGTGGTGTGTTACAAATTAACTAGGGGGTGAAACTTTCTGACTGACCTTATTGCATCGAATAAAATAATTTTTTAAAAGATAATTCCGGGGGGGGGGGGGATGTGCTGAAACTTTTTTGGCATTCTTTATGCAGTGAATGAAATTATATTCTATCGTAATTTTTAGCTTGTAGGATTTTTCTAAGTGCAGTAGTGCTAGTGCCTAGTTAGTCTCCCTCGGGTATGACATCAGTCCAAATATCCCTTCAAGGATTGTATCCTTTCTTTTTTTTTGTGATCAAACTTTTGCCTTTCTGTCTGCATCGTGAGACATTTAATGGACATTTTTTAATAAAAATAATTGGAAAATATTTGTGATTAGAAGCTTAAGATAGACGGTATATTTATGAACCAAAGGGTTGCAACCCTTATTTTATATTTTTTTTAATTACATTTTGTATGAATATTTTTATCATGAAAATCCGAATGTCTCCCAACCCGACCTCGACGATTTTGATAACTTTTGGATATGTTTTAATACTTGCCAAAATAAGAGACACGTTTTTTGTTATGTGCCGACATCCACTTTTGGAAGTCAGTTTTTTACCCCCTTTAATACTAATATTGCAAAACATTTGTAATACATTTGCATTTGTTATAAATCACATTCTGTTTAAACGTGGAATAAATCTGAAGAAAAAATGTATTTGTCACTATTTACATGTGGTCCATCACTTTAAGGGGTAGCTAACAGTGCTCGGGAGTGGTTATTTGAAAAATCCTAAAACACCTCAACTCAAATATTCGATACTGTAAACGAGAATCCTTTTCCTAATTTTTTAAAATACATACCTTGATTTTCATGATAAAAACACTCATAAGAAATGTAGTTTTTTTAAATAGAAAATAATGTCTTAGGCTTCTTATGCCAAATACTTTTCATTTGGTTTTATATCAGATATACGAGGGTGGATTGATAAGTTTCCGGCCTGACCAAGAAAAACAACGTTTTTAAGAATTTTTTTTTTTATTTCTCAACATAATCTCCTCCAAGGCT
>NC_046659.1:67213728-67218618 GCF_010883055.1 Belonocnema kinseyi
CTACAAGCTATCTAAGGATGGTACTATAAAACGCCACCTCAAGGTAGGCCTAGTGGCGCCATCTCTTGGTCAGGCCGGAAACTTATCAATCCACCCTCGTATATTACATGCCGAGTTATGTAAAAAAAATTAGTTTTAAAGGTAAGCTTAAGGGTTTGTTTCCATCCTTAAAAGTGGATGTCGGCACATCAAAAAAATAAATGTCTCTTATTTTGTCAACAGTCCAAACTTCATCAATATCTATGAGTCGATCGGAGACATTTTTATTTAAAAGTTGAAAAAATCTATTAGGATTTTAAAAATATTTATTCAAATTTGCAATCTTTTAATCCATTTATGGATGAAAATTTCTTATAGGATTTAGAATGTAATTTTTAAGAATCGTATGGTATTAGTTTGAAACACATATGATATTGTATAATCTTCAAAAGATTAAAGATTCAAACCAGCGTTTTAAGCGTTTTAGAATATATTGTTCTTTCTACTAAAGTGAGCTAACTGCGTCTATTAGTTGACATAGAACTTGGGTCAAGGACGTCTTAGCTGGATTAAATATAATGGTCTCCCATTCTCACGCTTGTCCTTGTAACAAATTATGCGAATATTTTTCCATGATAATACAATGCCCATAATGCATATCGAGCGCAAAAAATGATAATATACCCGCGTGAAAAAAGTTTGCATGGCTCAAGCATGGCAAGACACTTGGAAATATCTGGCTAAACCATGGGTCACGGCTGAATGGCAGCATGGCTCAAGCCTTGCTCCTGTCCGTTTCCCATGCTTAGGACGCGCTAACCACAAATGAATATTCTTAAAAACATATAAGTGTCAGACAAAATGTACTTGCATTAAAAATGAAAATCTTAGGTTTGCCAATAGCCGACACGTTTCTAAATGGTAAGTTCACTACCTGGATGCACTATGACGCACACCAGGTAGTTGAGCACGTATTCTACGAGAACTTTAAAAAAATTTAATTTTGTGAATAATGGAAACAATTCGAAATGGTGAGGCGACCACCCAGGTGAACCAGTTCACGCCCCAGGTAGCTTAGCACGTATTCTACGAGAAATTGTTCAAAATTAAGATAGTTTCAACAGCCAAAATTACTAGAAATTGTGAATCGACCATCCAGGTGCACCAGATCAAGCACCAGGTAGTTACTTACGTATTCTACGAGAACTTTTTTAAAAGTTATATTTTTTGAATGATTAAAACAATTCTGAATGGTTAGTCGACGACCCAGGTGCACCAAGTCGCGCCTTAGGTAGCTTAGTACGTATTCCACGAGAACTTTTTCAAAATTTCGATTATTTCAACAGCCAAAATAACTAAAAATTGTGAGTCGACGATCCGCGTGCACCAAGTCAAGCACTACGTCGCTTAATACGTATTCAACGATAACTTTTTGAAAATTTATATTTCGTGAATAATGAAAACAGTTCCAAATGGTCAGTCGATGACCCGGGTGCACCAGGTCGCGCCCCAGGTTCTTAGCACGTATTTAACGAGAACTCTTTCAAAATTTAGATTGTTCCAACAGCCAAAATTACTAAAAATTGTGAGTCGACGATCCGCGTACATTAGATCGAGCACCTTGTAATATAATACGTATTCTAGGAGAACTTTAAAAAAATTTTAAGTTTGTGAATAATGAAAAAAAATTCAAATGGTTAATCGATGACGCGGGTGCACCAGGTTTTACTCCAGGTCGACTCTAATTTTTATTACTTTTGGCTGCTGGAACAATCTAAATTTTTAAAAATGTCTTGCAGAATACATACTAAACTACCTGAGGTGCGACCTGGTTCACCCGGGTCACCGACTCACCATTTGGAATTGTTTTCATTATTCACAAAATTTAAATTTTAAAACAGTTCTCGTAGAAAGCGTATTATACTACCTGATGCTCTATCTGGTGCACCCGGATCGTCGATTCACAATTTTGAGTAATTTTAGCTGTTGAAACAATCTAAATTTTGAAAAAGTTCTCGTGGAATACGTACTAAGCTACCTAAGGAGCGACCTGGTGCACCCGGGTCATCAAACCACCATTTGGAATTGTTTTCATCATTAACAAAACTTAAATTTTTTAAAAGTTTTCGTAGGAAACGTTTTAAACTACCTTGTGTTCGACGTGGAGCACCCGGATCGTCGACACACCATTTTTAGTCATTTTGGTTGTTGAAACAATCTAAATTTTGAAAAAGTTCTTGTAGAATACGTGCTAAGCTACCTGGTGAGCGACCTGGTGTACCGGTGTCGTCGAATCACCATTTGGAATTGTTTTTATTGTTCACGATATTTAAATTTTTTTAAAGTTCTCGCAGAAAACGTTTTAAACTAACTTGTGTTCGGCCTGGAGCACCCAGATCGTCGACACACAATTTTTAGCAATTTCGGCTGTTGAAACAATCTAAATTTTGAAAAAGTTCTCGTAGAATACGTGCTAAGCTACCTGGGGAGCGAACTGGTGCACCCGGGTCGTCGAATCGCCATTTGATATTGTTTTCATTATTCACAAAATTTAAATTTTTAAAAAGTTCTTGTAGAATATGTTTTATACTACCTGGTGCTCGACCTGGTGCACCCGGATCGTCCTGTGACAATTTTTGGTAATTGTGGCTGTTCAAACAATCTAAATTTTGAAAATATTCTCGTAGAATACGTGGGAAGCTACCTGGTGCGCGAACCGGTGCGGTGCACCCGGGTAGCGAACCTACCATTAACGTGCCGGCTATTGGCAAACATGAGATTTTCATTGTTAACGCAGGCAAATTTTTTCTTACACTTACATGTTCTTAAAAATATTCATGTGTTTAGCGTGTCCTAAGCATGGGAAACGGACAGGAGCAAGGCTTGCGCCATGTTGCCATTCAGCCGTGATCCATGCTTCTGCCAGATATTTCCAAGTGTCTTGCCATGCTTGAGCCATGCAAACTTTTTACACGGGTAATTCACACAATGTTATTGACGGTGGGTAAGAATTTGTTTCTAACTCTAAAGCCAGTATTTTAAAACATTTTATCAAAAAAGTCACAAAAGAATGATACATTTTTTAAATCTGACCTTTTCAATTTTTGTAAATAATAGAATAGAAAAGAAAATGTCAGAATAATTAGTTCAAAATGCATTTGTTTATATTTTTAATGTCATGAGGCGAATATTTATTATTTTTAAATCGTGAATCGTATTATCTTATTTTCAAACGTTCAAATTTAAAATGACCCCACCTAACACTAAGTTATTTTTTTAAACAAACGAATAATCAATTATTAATAAATCACAATAAATCATAAACTCACGTTGAAACTATAAATTGGAAAAGAAACTTAAGTTTATATTTGTCAATATAATTTTGATTAATTTATTCTTGAGTTTGTTAATAAAAAAATTCATTCCTGAAGTCGTGCTACATTTCTCATTCGGTGAAAACTGACCAAAAGCGTTCGCAAGGAATATAAATAATAGCTGCATTAAAAAAGTGAATGAACAAGATATCTCAAAAGTACGTGCGAATGCTGAAACTTTAGCTCAAACTCTCACCAATATCAAAATGTATGTATGGAATATCAGATACAATGATTCAGAACATTCCGTACTTTTAGCTGAAAATTACGGAATTTTGAACTGAATTTTCCTACAATTTGCTTAAATTTACGAAACTTATATATAACTTCATTTCCCCAAATTTATCATAATTTTCTTAAATTCATCATTGGGAGGAAATAATTTTGCCGGAAGTAGGAAAATCCCCAGTGTTAGAAAAATAAACATAAAATTGCTGAAAAATTAAAATTTCTCAAATTTTAAATTAAAAGAAAAACATAATAAACAACTTAAAACGTATACTAGAAAAAATGAAATATTCCATAATTATTAAATTCTCAAAATTACACCATTTTTAAAATCCTCAAATTTCAAATTGCTAAAATTAGTAAATTCTTGAAATTATTAATTTTGTGAATTTCTAAATTGCTGAAGTTTGAAATTCCGGAATATATTATTTCAAATATGTTACAAAGTAAATTATGGGTTTAAAATTTTAGAGACCTCTTACAAATTTAAATACATACAGCATGCAGAATATACTAGGCAGTCTGATAAGTACCTGAAATGTCTAAGAGATGGCATTAGTATTCACTAATGTGAATGAGCACTGAGAAGCGACTAACCTCCGATTTTTTTTTAATATGGAAAAATCTGAATTTCGAGTTTTGATCGAACACTACTATCTTCGCAAGAAAACGATATCCGAGACCAAGGCCAAGCTGGATAAGTATTACCCGGACTCTGCACAGTCGATTGGAACGATTCATAAGTGGTTTACCGAGTATCATTGTGGCCGTACGAACACAGTTGATGCTGAACGATCTGGGCGCCCAAAAGAGGTCACTACACCAGAAAACGTCGAAAAAATCCATGATATGATGTTGAATGATCCCAAAGTGAAATTGAGAGAGGTAGCTAATGCTGTAGGCATATCATTGGAACGTGTGGGCAATATCGTGCATTCAGTTTTGGGCATGAAGAAGCTCTGCGCGCGATGGGTGCCGCGTTTGCTCACAGTGGACCAAAAACGAATTCGTGTGACAACTTCCAGCAGAATTTGGCATTATTTTCGCGTAAGCCGACCGAGTTTTTGGGCCGATTCATAACCATGGATGAAACCTAGATCCACTGCTACACTCCTGAGTCAACGCAACAGGCAAAACAGTGGGTTCCACCGGGCCAAAGTGCTCCGAAGCGTCCAGAAACGCAAAAATGGGTCGGAAAGGTTATATCCTCCGTATTTTGGGATGCACATGGCATAATATTCGTGAACTATCTTGAAAAAGGTGAAACCATAACCGGAGCATACTATTCATCATTATTGGACCGATTGAA
>NC_046659.1:67218718-67225039 GCF_010883055.1 Belonocnema kinseyi
CACCGGTAAGCGTTTTTACTCAAATGAGGAGCTCATAGCTGAAACTGAGGCGTATTTTGGAGACCTTCCGATCGAGTACTTTTCGGACGGTATCAAAAAATTTAGAAAACCGTTGGACTCGCTGTATCGACCTAAAAGGAGAGTGTGTTGAAAAATAAAACCGACTTTGACCAAAAAAACGTCTCCGTGTTTCATTTTTCAGGGACTTATCAGACTGCCTAGTATGGTATAAAATAAAATAGTATGCTAACAGACATAAAAATATGGAAGTAAATTTTTTTGTTCAGAAATTTGAAATTTTAGATTTCGGTAATTAAAAATTTCAGAAGTTTACTAATTTCTTGAAATTGAAATCTCGGGATTTAAAAAATTCTCGTTTAAATGTTTCCGAAATTTTAAATTTTGTAATTTTTCTAGTTTTATTCACTTTTTCTTCCTGCATATTTAAATTTCGTTACTAAATATTTTCAGTATCCTTTCAGTAATTTGAAATATCAAAAAATGTATGGCATTTATATAGTATTTTATAGTATTTATAGTATTTTCTAATATATTTTCGGTATTTCTCTACTATGATTATTTTTATTTTTCGGGAAGATTGTGTCGTTGCATATAATTTCAGATTCTTTAAAACCATAAATGTTTAAGAAAAGAATTTATATTTAGAAAATTTATTTGTACTGATTATATCTAATTTTTTCTATAAGATGGAATAGATCAGCAACAATTCAGAAAATTTCCTTTTTTTAAACTAATAGCTGTCTCAAAAGAAACAATTAATTATGCCAGTTTCTTGTCAAGATACGGCTTTTCAAAGAAAATGTTCTTTAATTTTTTTATAATTCACCTAAATATTCAAATAGTCCTAAGTTCATGAAAAAAATGCTCGATCAGAAACAAAAATACCGCTATTTTTATCGAAATTTTGGTACACATAGGAGGGCTGTGAATATGACTGACGTGAAATTTGTGATATTTTTAAATTATTTTTTTTTTTTGCTGTCTGGGGATTTATATCTTAGAACATATAAAATCTTGAATATATCCTATCCTCCACATTGTACTTTTACAGAAGTCACTAATGTAACTTTTTCCAAAAGATTTAATTGAACAGTGGCTCTGGCAGGAAATTAATTCGTCGAGTTGGGAAGCATTTCCGTGTTTGCGTGAAATTGGTCCCAGTCGTCACATTTCAACTTTCCCCGAAGAGACCGGATAACTTATTCAGTAGAATATAAGCTTATACACCTTAGCATTATATTTTAAAATTGTTCATTCTTCAATAAGATATACCGATTAACAGCTATTCATTTTTTAATGGATATATGTTCTGCATACATTGCAAGTTTTTTTATTATTATGAATTAAAAACAGGTTTAATGTGAAATCGATTAAATTATAGTTGATCATTTTATAACAATAATCGAAATTTGCACTTTACTCTGATCAGTTCTAAATTGCTGAAATTTAAGGAAGTATTTATAGACATGAAAATGACAACTGAAAAAGATCAATTGTTTTAAATTCTGTTTTTAACTATTTTAAATAATTTAGGACACTATTACCTTTTTATAGAAACTTTCAAATTGCCAAATATAGTGATTTTCTGCATTTTTAAATTCGCGAAAATAGTAACTTGCCGCATTTTCAAATTCCCTAGAATAGTAAATTGCCGAAATCGCAGATTCCCACTAAATACTGAATTGCCAAAAGTTTAAATTCCAAAAAATAATAAATTGTCCAATTTTCTATTTCAACAAAAAAATGTAATATTAAGATAATTAATAATTTCTGGGAGAAATGTTTTCAGTAGTTTTATTTTCTTTTGGGAATTTTCATTTTTCGAAAAATGTACGTTACGGTACTAATTTTTTATATATATCTCCACATTCGGGACTTTTAAAATTCAGCACAATAACATCATCCCGACTTAACACTATTTTTTATTTCATATGCTTACATTTTAATGGGAATACACTTTAAAAGTATTATCTATTTCTTCTTCCATTGCTGAGCAACACTCTTTCAATGACAGTTAAATTTGAGAAGTCCCACCGTTTCGGTTAAAAATTTGAAAATTTCATACCAGTTTAATTTATTTTATA
This sequence comes from Belonocnema kinseyi, assembly GCF_010883055.1. Taxonomy (NCBI): domain Eukaryota; kingdom Metazoa; phylum Arthropoda; class Insecta; order Hymenoptera; family Cynipidae; genus Belonocnema; species Belonocnema kinseyi. Next base: position 67,220,824 of record NC_046659.1, read on the forward strand.
CCGTTCAAATTCTTTGAAGTCTTTAAATATTTGAATACGTGTAATTGTTAAATTTTGGCATAAAAAGTTTCAAATCCTTAATTTTTCACTAAAATAATTGCAAACGCAAACAAGAAAGTATAATTTTTTGAGAAAACTCAATTTTCTCAAAAAGTGGACTCAGCACCGTCTATATTTCCTGCTTCATTTTTGAATAAAATGTGCACCATGTGGTATAGAAATAAATTTATTCAGGATCCTTATCCACTTGATATTCTCAAATATTTCACTAATTCTTACATTCGAGTGCGAACAGTTTTCAAAATTTTAGCATGTTAAAAAGTGCGTATATTGGGCATTAGGGCGTATTAAAAAAAAGTTTTGTATTCGTAGTTATAACAAGGATGAACACTTTTTTTGGGTTTCAGAAATACTCTTCTAAAGTTTCTTTAGAAACAAAATTTCTCGTGCCTCTATCCTCCATATAATTAAAAAGCACTAAAAGTAACACTCTCCTCATTTTAAGCACAAATAATCGTTTTATAAGATCTAAGTCACTAGAAAAAATAGCAATAGTGCCTTTGATATTTTTTATTCTGAGGAAACTTGCAATATAACCAAGAAAATTTAAGTCGTTTTTGCTATTTTCTTAGAGTTATATGAATTTTCTCAACTACTTCAGCAATGAATGCGTGATCTATCTTAACCCGAATATATTTTTTATATTTTGTAATGATAATATAAAAAGAAGGTCAACAGTCAAATTACTTTTATGGATTTTTAATTTTAAAAAATGACTAGAAGTGACATATTGTTTTTTATTTTACGATCACATCAATTTTAAGTGTCTAAGTTAAGTTAAAATATTTTTCAATATACTGAAATTTGTGTCTGCATAGCAATATCCTTTTCTTGAAATTTTTACTGAATTCAAATACATTTTGTTATCGTGAAATAAAAATAATATTTCTTATTTCTAGATATATTCTTCTGATTTAGTATTAAAGTACACTTTTTATAGCATATGTAACATATTTCATGATCAATTAGTCCAAAAAAATTAATATCGATAAGAAAATACCAAAAAAGTACATTTTTTATAATTTTTAATAATTTCAAGGTTGTTTGTGCAGGGCAGCTAAATACCTATATTACCGACCTCACTTTTTCAGTTCACTGAATGTTTTTTTGAACCTAAGAACTTTTTTTGTAAATAAAATATTGAGCTGAAACTTTGGAAAATGTATTAGAGTACAATAAAGTACGTTTAGGTACTACAGTTTGGTAGGAACTTCACTGAAAATTATTTCATATTTTTTCTGAACCTCGACATTTTTCGAACGTTCGAACTTTTTTTATACTTAAAATATCGGTCTCAAACTTTGAAAAATGCAAGAGCTGAAAGAAAACTACGTTTATGTACATAGCTTAATAATAAAAGATGTAAAAAAAAATTTCAACTATCAATTCCATCGGCATTAGCGGGTAACGTTGTACACGAAAATACGAACCCTCTAGAGCCTCGTCTAGTGGCCGCCAGGGTTCGTATTTTCATGTACAACGTTACCGGCTGATGCTGATGGAATTGATAGTTGAAATATATTTTTTTTACTTCTTTTATTATTAAGATTTGTACTTAAACGTAGTTTTCTTTCGGCTCTTGCATTTCTTAAAGTTTGAGACCGATATTTTATGCATAAAAAAAGTTCGAACGTTCAAAAAATGTCGAGGTTCAGAAAAAAGATGAAATAATTTTCAGTGAAGTTCCTACCAAAATGCAGTACCTAAACGTACTTTATTGTACTCTGATACATTTTCCAAAGTTTCATCTCGTTATTTTATTTACAAAAAAAGTTCTTAGGTTCAAAAAAACATTCAGTGAACAGAAAAAGTGAGGTTCGTAATATAGGTATTTAGCTGTGTCACATTCCCTTAAAACGGTTTATTATTCTTTAAATAAGATATGTGTCGTTTTGACGCGTTTAAAACTGCATCCACGATGTGGAGACAAAAGTAATTTTATTGTGAAACTTTAGAGGAGTGTTTTTGACTACCAGAGTAGTTATTCGTGATAACAGGACCCTTAGTGGCACTTTTTTGGCTGAGTCAGAAAGTTGCAATACTAGTCGGAGTCCGAGCGTAACCGAGACGAGACTGGTTCTGCAATTCACACGAAGCAAAATGCCACTCAGGGACCAAATGTTACACACTACTTTTTATCACAGTAGTCCATCATGAGTTAAAATAGGATGCATACAGTCCTAGTCTAAAAACTCGAGAGGGAATCAAATCCACTACACTCCAACCCTATCCAATCCAATCCAAACCAATTCATTTTAAGCCAAGCCAATCCAATTTAAACCTTGTTTGGCACAGGGGGTCGTATACGACCCCAGACGTTTTAGATTGCAAAATTAGAGCATCTAAACATAAAGGCAGCGGGTTTATAGTTACATATATCAATAATTCAGATGTTAAACTAACTTTCAGGGCATATAGCATAAGGCTGGGTTGTTTCATCTCTATACAGCAGTCGTTCAAAGTCGCCTGGGGTCGTTCACGACCCCGGTCTTTGTGCGATTTCACCAATTTCATCCCGATCTTTATACAATTTCAACAAATTTTTTTGTTTATTTAAATTTATTATAATAAATAAATTTAATCCAATTAATTCCAATCCTATCCAATCCAGTCCAATCTACTCCAATGCGATCCAATGCATTCCAGCCCATTCCAATCCGTTTCAATCCAATATGATCCAATCCAATTCAGTGCAATTCAATTCAATTCTCGAGGCGTAGGACGAGTCACACAATATTTTTATCACACTAATTAGCGCAAATATACGTCTGCATGCCAAATAGGAGGTCACTGCACTCATCGCACTATAAGGTACAGATATAAATGTCCATCAGCTGATTAGATAACAGGCTGCGGTACTCTATAGCACGCTGTACCCTAAGTAAGAATTTTACGGCCTAGGTTAAGAAGTGTTCTTTTAAATATCGTTCACAGTACCTAAAATCACACTTATGATGTCGGCGTGATAAAAAAAAGTTTTCATCTCGTTTAAAACTACAAATGAAGACATTTTTTCCAAACACCCTATTTTACATATTTACAAAAGCTGACAAACCTTTCCTATATTTTTACAAGTTTGTAAAAAAGCCAGCATTTTTAAAATACATGAGATGGAAAACTTGATAAGGACAATTTTTCTCTCCCGCTTACATAGCAAATTTTTTTTCCTAATATTTTTACATCCTCAATGTTGAGGGAACACATGCTTCTATAATTCCATATGAATTTTACACATAAAAACTTATCGTTTAAATTTTGTTTTTGTTCATCCTGCAAAATTTCGTTTTTATTTGTCATGCGGGCGTCATTCATATCTTCATCTGAAGTACTCTTTGTTAAAATCTGCTTCATATGTATTTGTCATTATCACTTTTCCTTGCTAATTAATTATGTAATTAAAACATTGAAAAGTATCAAAATTTTTTCCCTATAGTTATCTGACAGAAGAAATGAATTGTACAACCTGAAACGAAAGTTTCAAAATGTTCCCAAATATACGTTTATAGGCAAAAAATAAATGCCGGAGAAAATAATGGACAAAAAATTTCTCATCTAGTTCCGAAGTCAGCGAAGCATTAAAAAGAACTGATGTAAGGTAATCGAATTAAGTAGGATTCTAAGTAAATTTTCTTCATCAACTCGATTAACTCGCAGAGGTCCCGTTTCCTTTTATCCCCTTTCCACCTTCCTTGCAAAGTAACCACGCAGCATCCCCTTGCGCGTCTCTCATAATGGCAACGCTCGTCTAATCAACGCTCATGAAAGAATCGTCGTCAACCTTAATTGCATTCAAAGCTGGATATAATAGACAACGTAATAAGATTAACCGTTTCTCTTTTACTCCAACATATAATTTTCCAACGATTGTTACCTTCAGTTGCCTCTCATTCATCTTGCGACTGCAGAGGTTATTAATTAAAATAATATTAAAACTTACAAAAACCCAGTTAGTATTCCTACATCCTAAGGAAATCCCAGATATGTCTGTGCCTACTACTCAAATGAAGAAATTTATTCTTTTAACATAAAAATGTCATAAAATTTTCCAATTAAAAACATACAAAATAAAGAAAAATATGTTAGAAACAATTGAATATGCCAGGCATACAACCAACTCTGAAGTATAAAATAAGAATGTGAAGATATAATTAATTAT
>NC_046659.1:67225139-67244241 GCF_010883055.1 Belonocnema kinseyi
TCAATTATTAATAAATCACAATAAATCATAAACTCACGTTGAAACTATAAATTGGAAAAGAAACTTAAGTTTATATTTGTCAATATAATTTTGATTAATTTAATCTTGAGTTTGTTAATAAAAAAATGTGCACTCAATTAGAAAAACTTGATTCTATTATTTTACAATTAATTTCCTAATGGTTTTTCATTTGAGTATTACTTTTCCATTTTAAGAAATTACATTGTTTTTGTACAAATTCAATAAAAATTGATTTTGTTAAAATAAGAGAATAAAATATAACTTATTACCACTTTTAAATATATTTCCAGACTGACATTTTATTTCAGTAACTCATTAATGAGTTTTAAAATATGTATATGTTTAATCTTCAAAATAGCACTGTAAAAATGTATTCTTTATGACTCAGAAAAATCCGTCTCGAGTGTTTCTAAAATAATACCACTGGTGGAAATACAGATTTACTCGTTGAATAATGAAAATAACAGTATAAAGTTATCCGAATAAAAAACAGAACACGCAAAAGGTGAGACTGTAAAAAAAGAGATATCTAAGGTTTTACAAGCGAGTGTCTATAAAAATATCCCTTCGAACCGATTTTCTAAATACATTGAGAAAAAGATTACTTGAATTAAAGAAATCTTGTACTGAATACGTCCAATAAAATATTTTTATTATCAAAATAAATTTCGCGTTTATCAAGAAATTATTCGATTCAAATAAAAAACTTATTTATTTATAAGAACAGTTTTTTTCGATCAAACAAATATTTGCTTGGACTTATTTAGTACTAAATTTCTCTAATTCAAGTAATGTTTTTTCTCAGTGGACTAGCAAAAATAGTCCAATTCTTATTTAAAGTCGAAAAATATATAATAACTCAACTGTTATAAACTTTGTAATAAATAGGAAAACTTTAGATCTTTTTTATTATTTAAGGTACTTAAATCACTTCATATATAAAAAAGTCATATACTCTGCGTTATTAAATTTACACTTTTTTGTAAAATCTGTACATATTGATAGTTAACAATATTATTAAACTAACTTCTTCATTATGGAAATCGTTTATAAATCACTTAAGCGGAATTCACAACAAAATAACTGTTAGAACTTGTAATAAGAAATACATTTTTAGGTATTCTCTTAGTAAATAAATAGTTTTTAAATACTTAGCAAATTCATTTTTAGTAAGTAAGATCAAGAAAAGTCGCTATTTAAAGAAACATATAAAATCATTACCGTGACATGGATTTAGTGCAATTAATTTTCGTAGGAAATGGGGTTTGTACAATTGGTTGGATTTTCTCCACAAATATTTCCTTACTCGTTTAATTTACGCTTCTCTAATTACAGAGATAAACTTAGTCACGCCTGATGTAAGAGAGTATTTAACTGGAAGTTCGACGAAGAAATCTATGTAAGAGCAGTTAATTTTAAGGAGTCGAACAAATTGTGAAAAAATGTAATTAATATATCAAACTCGTGTTATTCATATTTATAATTGTGAGCTTTTATAGACTATTATAAAGTAAAAATTATAATCAATTGTCGTACAAGAAAGAAAATCAATTATAATTAATATTGTAGTACTAATCTCTTTAATCTATATACAGCTAAGTAGAACTGAAAAATATTGAAAAAGTGGCTAGACAATTATTTATGAACTTTGTGTGAGTGAAAGTTTATTAACAAAATTTCAGATACAACGAATTCTTAAAAATAAATGAGAGTGCCATCTATAGAAAATTAAGTAAACTTTTCTCAACGGATACGTAAAATTGTTAAATTCCTAGAACTCTACCTTATGATACTCGGAATCCAGGTAGTGTCGGCATCTGCGAAAGAAGCGTGGAACTAACAAATATCATATTCTGTAGGATAAATTTCTACTTCATTGAAACTAATTGAAACTACTAATCAATACAAATCTTTTAACAATATATAGTAATATTATAACTTTGTCTAATATGGAATAAAACCGAAATATATCCCTTGTTTCTTTTTGTTGAAATTCCTTTATTTCAAGTGTGAACTATAACTATCATCATAAATTGTCTTTCAACAATAACTAAAGAATTTCGTATAAAAAATTTGATTTAAACAAAAATAATCCGGTGTTACACATTATATTTTATTATAGGAGTTTTTAGAAATTAGCTTTATACATCAGTTTTCTTCTTAGCATCCAGTAAGTATTTTACATTCTTGCAAATTCTTTCAAAAGATAAGGATCATTTTAATTCAAAAAGAATATTAGAAAATTGATAACATTTTTATCCTAAATCTAAAGATTTTCATAATCGTTCTTCGGGTACCTGGAAGAATAAGGATAATCCTCATTCAATACAGATGTTTTCAAGACGAATCTTGGCATCCCCTTCTCATGAAGATTTCCGGTTCCACGAAGATTTAAAGGTATCTGCAATCTTTCCTGGAGATTATTTTTACCAACATAGCTTGGATACTTTAATCTGAAAATGGGAATGGATTTTTCCTGGAGGTTATCCACCCCACGAAGTGGTTCTGCTGCAATGATTACCTCTGCTTCATTTTCTTCATCTAGATACCTTTGATTATGATCGGGATCTGCAGGGGCGCAAAGAAAACCACCAATGCTCAAAAGTATCAACGTAATCTGAAAATAATTTGTTTGAATTTATAAACTACGTAATTAACATGTCTAAATTCTCAGGTTTCCTGGACTTTGTGCTTATAATATATAATTATAACAGCCCAGAAAAAAAGAATCGATTGAATGGAAATTATTTTGAATCGGAAAATTTCGGAATACCGATTTACGCAAATTTTAATCATTGCAATCGGCCGCCATAGTCATCACCGATATAGGTAAATCTGGTTCCATTATTTTTCAGTGTTTTAATAGGAACGACATTTACTGACCGAGTAGTCTGAAATTTTTTAAACTCAGCCGTTAAATGTCATTCAGATGGTTCTTGAGTTGGTGATTGCTATATGGTAAGCGGTTGAAATTATCAAATTAAATTTATAAGACCGATTACAATTTTCACAAACTGATAGAACGCAGTTTGCGTGAATTGGAATTCTTAAATTCCTCGATTCAAATATTTTCCATTCAATAGATTTTTTTCTATTCCCCTGTATTTTCCCGCTTTCTCGAAAAACTTCCCCTTTTCTCTCAAAATTATATAACAAGTATATAGAGCATACCAAACAAACGTGAAGAATACATTTTTGGACAAAATAAGGATAATGATTGTTTGTGTATATTTGTAATATCATCAATTTGACTATCCAATTTGGTTAGTGAACAAAATTTCTTCTAAAATGCAATGGGTATTCATTTAATAAAAGGAACATTTAAACAAATTTTAACATCCCATTACAACTTCATTAAGTAAATAGGTAATACTTGTTAAACATGTAAACAGTTTTTATATTTCATAAATACTTTTTAATATTTCTCTTATAATATCTAATTTTACAAAACTTTGAAAATTTATTATTAAAGTTGCAAATTTAATTCATTTTGTTAATAACTTCATAACGATATTATATTTAAAAGATTCTATTTCAATTTAATTTAGTTAATAGACTAACCGACTATAATAACCAATGTAAAGTTTACTTTTTTCAATAGATTTCAAAATACAATACATTAATAAAATTAAAAATAAGAAACAATATATCATAACACAATAACTATTTAAGTAAAACAAAGATTCAAGTTCTGAAAACTATCGTCCATTAAAGATAAACACTCTATAAAAAATCTCCCCACTGCGCAGGCACATTCTCATATTTGTGAATAGACCTTTAACATTAAAGGTCAAAGCATCAACAACTGTAATTTGTTGATTGTGAAATCTCTTTTGCTAAAGCTACTTTGGCTTTAACGAACACCTTCGCATCACATATCTCGTTTTTCCCACTCGATTTTGTCAAGAGTCCCCACTTTTCTTCATTAAGTACAAATTTTATTTTTCATGATTACATTCATATTTTTTTCTTATTTTGCATTTATTTCTATTTTCAGCTGCTTTAAAAAATGTATAATGTCAATAAAAAATACAAATCCTATCAAAGAATAATAAATGACAAATTTGTCAATCTTTTTTGAGGGAACAACTTTTGTTTATTAATTCTTTTTGTAGATTTTGTCTTGTTTTTCCAAACATTATATTTTCTGTTGGTAATGTTGTTTTTTAAGATTGAAAAAATGCTAGCGTCCTACTAAAAAAATAATTGCTAAAATAAATTTCTACTTCCTTTTTGAATGATTAAGAAGACTTAAAAATAATTATGTCCCTTAAAAAAGTGTGTAAGAAAATACTCATAAAAATCGATTTGTGAAAAATAATTTCACAAAAAGAGTTAAAATAAGAGAAATATGTTTTCAAACAACAGTGTGAAACGACTCATTAGAGACAGATGTATGACAATTCAAGAAAGAGGGAATAAGAAGGAGACAATCATAACACCACTCTCTTATCCAATATTTTTCGAAGCCTTTTTAGGCGTCCTCTTCAGGGAAATTTTAATAAAAAACTAATAGGGAATATTTATATGTTATTCTATTATTATTAAGAAACAGAATTTAATTTAAAGGTAATTATTCAGGAATTATTAACACCATTTACATTTCAATTTTTAATATTCCTGAAAATTGATTGTATCTTTAAAAGAAAAATTAAATCAATTTGGCAATAAAACAATCTTGAGAGTTCAGTTGAGGGTTAATCGATTTCAAATATCTTATGGAATCAAAAACAAGCTAGCATAAACTTCAATCTATGACAAAAACTTATCTTTTTGTCATGTTTTTCTTAAATCTAGTAAAAGATGTAATTTCTTCTTTCGAAGCATTATTATTAATCACGTTCATCAAAATAAAAAAACTTTCTCCTTCTAAATGTATCAAATGATTTTAAAACACAAGTTTCTGGTTCAAAGACATTACGTATACTCAGCCAGAGACAAGTGTCTAATGCCAAATTTTGAAGAAAAAGAAACAGATATCACAGATTCATAGAAAAGAGATAGTAAAGGTGCTTGTTGAATAAATACCTAAGAGACTCTACTTAAAAAATTTTCATAAATTTAGAATTTTAGTTTCTCAGCAATTAAATATCTATCATTTCAGAAATATCCTTTTTAAGGAGATTTTTTTTTATTCTCAAGCAAACATTGAATAATATTATTTTAAATAAGTGTTTTCAAAAACATTAAATATTATTTTTATAAAGAATAAAGTAAAATTCCTTAATAATTACGTGTAGTATAATTTTAGTATCGTATACACATTATACCTATTCGATTGACCTTATTAAAATATTCAAAGAATCTCCCTTTGACTACCATTAATGCAGGTATCAGGGATGATTATTTCATTAATTAAGACTCTTTCATCAATGTGATTAAGTCATTCCTAATATACATTGGTCTTGAAACAAACGTATTTTCATTGTCTTATTTTTATAATTTAAAAAAATGCGCATGGTATAAAAAAATACAGCTTGTCTCTTATTTCCAAAAAGATAATTTTTTTATTTTTAATATATTTTTTTAAATAAAAGTTTATAACAAATTTTTGCTTATTTTTTGCTTTAACAACTTTTTTTCATTTTCCTTTTCTATTGTGTCGTTTCTCCAAAAACGTAATTTTTTAAAATTTTATTTTGAACGATTAAAGGAAAATCTACTCGTCCTATCAACAAATTATTATCAACAAATTTGTAGATACTTTTTCAGTGAACAAATTTTGTCTTTTAATTCTTTTTCGTACCTTGTATCGTTTTTCGAAAATTGTAAGTTTTTTATATCCAATGCTATTTTTTATGAACAAAACAAAAACTACGCGTCCGATCAAAAAATGACTGAAAAGTTATTTGTAAGAGTTTTCACTCTTTTTGGGATCAGAAAATTTTTGTATTCATTTTTATGGCTTGTTTTGTTTGTTCCAAAATTTAATTTTAGGATTTTTCAATGTTGTTTTTTAGGAATAAAACAAAAACTACGCAATCCATCAAAAAGCTATTGATAATAAATTTGTAGCTCACTTTGGATAAAAAACTTCTGTATTAATTTTTTTTGTAGCTTGTGTCATTTGTCCAAAAATTTAATTTTTTAATTTTTAATGTTGTTTTTTGCAAATAAAACAAAGTCTACTTATCCCGTAAACAGGTAATTTGCAACTAATATTTAGATCTTCTTTGTATATACAGTTTTTGTCCATTCATCTTTTGTCGTATCTCGAACAGTTTGCCCGATAACTGGATTTTTCGATTTTTATTTTTTTTGTGCAATCCTTTTGTTTTCTTTGAATTTTTTTCATATCCTGCGTTATTTGGCTTAAAATGTTCATTTTTATTTGTTTTTTTTTTTTGAATTTTGTAAATGCTATAATTTTAGTAATTTTTTTAAAGAAGAAAAGTCATCAGCACAAATGGTTCATCTTTTTCAGTACTGCAAATAACCGTACATCGAATTTTTAAATCTTAAAAAAAAATCTTAAAAAATTTCAAAAATTCTTTAACTTTTTGAATTTTGATCAAAAATAGATAGCTAACGTATTTGACCTTCAATTTAATACACTAAAAGAGTACACCCAAGGCCAATCACACATGCATACATATATACATACATTCATACATACATTCATACATGCATACATACATCAAGGGGTACGCATTCGCGAAAACCTGTTTTTCGGGTTCAGAGGATCTCAGAATTAATGAAGAAATCTTTGAACATTATTTACAAATATAAAATTGTTACTAAAAGATTGTTTCTTTTTTTTCAATATGTATGAATAACTATATACTCTTCCCCCTATTTTACCCCTTTTTCGTAAAAATGATATCATGTCCCGCTTTTTAAGCTCCTTCTTCGCTCTGATCTCTGTTATAAATGGTTTTATTAATTTATTTTTACTAAAAAGTTGTCAATCGATGAATATTTAATATCACACCCTACCCCTACTGCATTTTGAAAAATAACCAATTATTGCTCTTTTGGAAATTTAGTGTATATTTTTTTGAATTGACCATGAAAAAGTCATCAGCGAATATTTCCGAGGTTATATTTATAAACATCGCCTAAAAATACGTTAGTACACGTAATTTTAACAGAACGAGAATAGAATTAGTTTTGAACGTAATTCTTGCCAATTTTAATTTTTTAATTTTTGGGGACTTTTAGGAGAATATATGAACCATTTTGGGTCTCCCCCGAATGAGACTTTACTTTTGAACTCGAAACAAGATTTTTCAGACAATTTCAAACAATTTAGGGAAGGTCACCCCACAGTAGATAATGATACTATAGTAGATGATCATTAATTATATTCACAAATATAAGTTAAATAAACAATTATATGTTAATTATATTTACACATACTGTGTCTTAAATATTAATTACATTAAATAAATTACTTTACATACAATAGTATTTCCAATTGATGATTATCTACTGTAAGGTATTCTCCTCTATGCTCGAAAATTCGGAAAAATCATCAAAGTAATAAATTACCCAAATTTTGTCATCAATTTAAAGTTTCATTGTTAAATTTTATTATTTAAGTAAAACTCTATAACATTGTCTATTTTCCCTATTATCAAGCACTTCCTTATTTATCTATAAGTTACTTTTCAAAATTCATTTGCTAATCTTTATTTTTATAAATATTTCAATTCTTGAGAAATCTTCTAATTGTCATAGGGGAAACCACCCTGGTAGATGTAGATAATGATTCAACAGTAAATAATAATAAATTTGAAAAACAAATAACAGTCAAATAATCAACTATAATTTTAATATATTAACACGTATCGTGTCTTATCTAATAATTACATTAAATTAATTATTTTACATGCATAATTATTTTTAATTGATGATCATCTACTCTAAGATCATTATATAATGTAGGGTGGTCACCCTTCTTTTTGGATATTCGTAAATTATTCAATTTCTAAGTCATTTGATTTGACAATATAACTTGCGAATCATTTTTATTATTTACAATTCATTGTTTGCTTCTTCTCTGCTAATTACTGTGCTATCTACAATTACAATGATTTCTTTCTTTCTTAAAACTGCGATTTTCATGTCTTTTATCTCAAATTGACACATTTGCAATCGATTCCGTAAATTAACAATCATTGTATGAAAAAAAAGATGGTGCTACATTTGCGTTAGTGTGCATTAGTATAATGACCTTGTTAAACCTGAAATGTGTGCCACTGATGGATAACTATCCTTAAACTTTCTTAAAGTACCTCTTAGAACGATATTTTGCTTTCTTCACAGTTCTTCAAATAACTTCTTATAAAAAGTCCTAGATTCACCTCAGCGATATCACAAGAATTTTTAATAGTGTAACTTCCGGTTGTGGGACCTTAACCTACCCTCAAGTCTGGGACTTATTAACAAGAAATATCATCTAATACAAAGTAATACAAAATCTAAAAAATATTTTTTCGAACAAAATATGGTTGATTTCCCTTTTACACATAAGAAACACATATATTTCTGCTTTGGAAAGTTATATAATGTTTATTTTTTATTTTAGACGGAAATCTTAAGATACTTTGGTTTTTAAATAAATCTGCATCACAACTTAGAAATAGAAAACGCTTTATTTAACAGAGTAACCTCGAAAAATTAAAAAAGCAAATAAATATGTATTTCTTTTGTGTAAAAGTGAAGTAAGCAAAATGTTTTTGAAAGAATGATTTTTAATTAGATTAATTAATTAATTTTATATTAGATGGTATTATTTTCTAATAAATCCTAGATTAATTTTTTGCTATCATTTTAAAACAGTTACCCACTTTACGTAGAAGTGTAAAATTAAAGAAACTCTGAAAGATTTATACGATACTTTTTAAATCATTCCAGAACTGTCCTCATGCGAAATTATGTGAAGAGCTGTAAATAAAGCTAAATATGAATCTAAGGGAAGTTTAAAAAAGTTTAAGGGTAGTTTTCTATCAATTGTACACATTTAAATTTTGACAAGGTCATTTTTAAATATTTAAAGCTACAAATGTCTAAGGTGTACGTAAAAAATCATATAACTTTTTAAACCCCTATAAAGGGTGGTTTTTTTACCCTCAAGAGCAGAATTCTAAACAAAATTATGGTATAATTATTTTCAGTGATACCTAATATTATTTTACCCTGGTTTAAACTTGTATTTTTTTTAAACTTTAGAATTATTTCCACACTGAAAGAAAGAAAATAAGGAAATGAGACAGATAAAAAGGAATATTAAATTTTTTCAGGCACCCTAATGTGCACATAACAACCTGAGAAAATTTGTATTGACTTAGCACTGTTGAACGTTTCCTAGTATTATAAATAAAAATAGTAAATAAATCGTTATAATAATCATCTGAAATATATTTTTATTTGTTTCATAAATAAATTACACTATTTAACATAAAAAGGAACATTTTTAGCATTATTTAAAAAAATTTATATTGTTTAAGTAATAATATTGTCGAATACTTGTGAAAATCCTATAATGACCGTACAGTTGTTAAAAAAATTTTAATATTATTTATTAATTTAATGTAACTTATTTAAAATTTTTAAATATTTGATTAAATTTAAATACTAAATTTTTTGGTCAAAAATTTGAAAACCTTAATTTTTCACTGAAATATATTTCAAAAGTATCAAAGCATGATTTTTGAAGAATGCTTTATTTCTTTAAAAAGTGGACTGACTAAATTTCAAATAATTTTTTATTTGCACATCTTCTTTCTAAATAGAAAGTTATGAATAAAAAAATTAGATTTGTAGTGAATAGTATAAACTTTTTTCCAACTTCTAAAAATCACTAAACATTTAGTGACATTTTTCAGCGAATTTTTACTGAATACTAATTCAAATTTATAAAAACAAGACAACTGTGTATTTTCCAAAAAGAGGGTTACCCGGAATTTTCTAGCTGATATCTTAATATGATTTTTATTCTGTAGAAAAAACCGTTCTCCCGCTTTATTTGCAATTATTCGCTTGAAAATTGACTTCAGCATCCTTAACAATTATTCACTTGCACATAACACATTTTACACGTTCTTTCAATTTTATAATAATTTTTCACTGATGATTATAGAAACGTTTAAAAACCTTTGGCACTAAAAAGTGAAAATATTTTCAGGTAGGGCATCAAGTATTTAATTATTTAATAAAAAGAATGAATTATTAAGAAAATAATAACATAGAATCCTTGATTCATAAGGACGGCACTTACCTCGATCATGTTCGTTCGAAGTGTTTTGTGCAACTATTCACTGAATCCTCTCGATGACACTGTTATATATGTATATACCAGTACCGGTCTTACATCATCGAGAATTGATATTTTATTTTCGTAAGTTTATCTTCTCTTGCTTCGGGCAAAATTTTCGAATTGGTCTCTTTTTTCAAAACTGGATTTTAATCTACTTAAGTTGGACATCAACTTATCCCATCAGAGCCGTAAATTTTCTCCTTAAGAATATGTATTAACCCATTTACTTAATTACTTGAATTGTATTGAAAACGATACATTAAGCTTTATGAGTTTTTTAGAGTATTTTTTTTAAGTAATTAGATTTTGCCTATTGTGAAAAAGTAATTTTAATAACAAAAATTGACCAATTCCATGCAAGATCATTCAGTGGTTAGGGTGTCAGAACGATTTAGTATATGGAAACATCATTTTATTGTGCAAATAAAGGAACACTCATTTCACAGTTTATACAGAAAATTTTTCTAGGGTTTGTTACAATCATTCTAATATTACCGACGCATTCTCAAAAATTTACAGAAGAGTCTGTTCAAAAACTTGCTCTTTCAATTGATTAGAAGCAAAGTTGAAAAATTTGAAAATTGATAAAATGGGGGCTGTTTTCTTAAACCATTGAAAGACGATTTTCTCACCAAAAAAACACATGTTAACATTTCTTTTTTTAAGAAATAGCTGGAAATATTCACTACATACATAGTGAATTTTGTTCTTGGCATGTGACTGCTGCACACTGAAAATAATCATTTTTGAAGAATCGCATTTTTTAATTTTTCTTAGAAACAACAGAAGGTACAAAAAATTTTCAGATAAAAATAAAAAAAAAAGACCTTATACTCTTTTGTAATATTTTGCATTATTCTCTATTAAACATAAAAATTATATTTGAAGGAAAATTTGTTTCTCTAACTCAAAAATGGTAAAGTTCTTAGAAAACGAATGGGATGACGACTGGCTTATATACGAAGAAATTGTAAACAAAATTAAAAAAAATAAAATAAAATTGGGTCTTTCTAGAAAATCTTCTTTATTAATTCATCAAGTTTTGAAAACATCAAAAGAATATTTTCAGGAGAACCTTACCTCTTTATATGTCTCAATATTTAAGAAAATTGTTTGCCTTTGCAAAAAAATTGAAAATTAGGAAATTTTCTTGAAATTTCAACTTTCTGTCGACATTTTTTTATCTTTTGTTCCTTCCAAAAAATGTAAAAATTAGATTGTACCAAAATATATTTTTTTAAAAAAAGAAACAGTGTTTTACCAAGAACGAAACTTACAAGATATATAGTACATATTGGCGGCTATTTCTAAAAAAAGGAAGAATATTAAATCGTGGAGTCTTCGAAAAAATCCACTTTCAATCATTTCAGAAAACCGACCTCTCTTTTTCATTATTCAACATTTTTCAATTTCTTCCAATCAATTGAGAGAGCAAGAATTCACAAGTTAAATAAACAAAGAAAATCCCGAATACCTACTCTCGTTCAGCAAATACTTCATTTTGAATAAATTTTCTGACTATTTTTGAATCATCGCCGTTCATCGTCAAATGATTATGACATATCTAAAAAAAATTAATTAGAATATGAAAAACGCGTTTTCTTATTTTTACCGTGGAATGAGATTTCCAAATACGAAATTATTCTGACACCATGACCAAGACTTTTCGTGAAATGTTGTCTGATTTGAAATGAAATTGGCCAATTTTTAATCTTCTTTCGTTTACGAATCATTCATCAATATAAGGATGAAAAATGAATCCTTATAAAGTATCATATTTTAGGAGAGTTTGCCTCTCAAGAAAATGATGTTTTCTTCACGTACCCATTAATTTTTGTCAGAATAGAAACAACGATATCTTACAAAACATTTTCTTTTGAGAAAGTTTGATCTCGATAGGTGTATACATCTCTTCCCTCAAGAGAATCTGTGTATTAAATTGACTTATTTCCCCACAACGAGTGAGTGATTTAACGTGGGTGTTCATCTCAGAAGTTCCTTGAACTTGCTATTCCTTCAAGGTCGATCCTCGAAGATCATCGATCCTATGTTAAAATAATCCACTTGTAGTGCCATATTTGGATTTGAACCGATTTTATAACGGACGCTAATTTACCTCGAACATTCGATTCCTAATACAAAAAGATACAAGAAGAAATATAAAATAATGTTTGTCTCATTTTAACTTTCAGGAAAAAGTTTTATAGCTTTTAATTTACTTATAATATTTACAAGTTTCTTGTACAGAGACAAAACCGTAATTGTAGATTTTGCAACCTATGCTTGTTATTTTATATCAATAGAGTTTCGTAATTTAACATTTCTAGAATACAAGTTTGTAAACACAATTTTAAAACTTTTTTCATTATTAAGGTGTGTATCAACCTCTATAATGTCGCTAATCAGGGATAAAGTTAAGATTCCGTAGTCTTTACTGACAACAATTATTTCTATTATTGGACAAAAAATTTAAAAATACTTGTCCCACTCTTGAAAAATCATTTTTTATAAAAATTGACTAAATTATTTCTTGCAAAAAGAAAATCTGTGGTATCTCATTTTATAAATTCCGTTTGAAAAAAAAAATAATTTTCACCTAAGATCTAGCACATAACGAAGATTTTATATTATTTAGCTTTCAATATATAATTTATATGAAATTTTGAAAAATTGACCTTTTAAAGAATTTTGAAAGATTTCAAGAAATTTTTTTAAGACTCCTCATATAATCAAAAATTATTTTTCATTTAAAAAAACTAATTTTAAGAAAAGCTTAAAAAATATTTCAAAATATTTTAAAACATTTCGACTGATTTCCTAAAATTTCGAGAATGAATGTAAAAGATTTTACAGCAAACTTTTTTCAATTTTGCAATATCACAAAATTTTATAAAAAATATTAGTTCGTTTGAGAGATATTTAGAAGTTTTTAAAAATGATTAAAAAGTACTTTTCAACTTAAAATATTTCAAATAGTTTAAATTAATATGTAGATTTTTAAATAACAATTTGAAACTATTTAAGGATTTTCAAAGATTTCAAGACGATAAAAAATGTTCAGATTTTTGGGAAAATTTCAAATGGTTTTTATGTTGAAAAATTAATTTTCAGGAATTATTTTTAAATATTTTGAAATATTTGAAAACATTTCCACAATTTTTAAAAAATATTTTAGAATTTTCCAAAACTTGCATTTTTCTTAAAATTGTCTACGATGAAAAAACTTTCTAAATACTTTTTTGTTGTGTCTAAAATCATCAAAAATCTTTTCTAATTTTCTCAAGATTCTTAGGAAAATTATACTTATATTACCTTAAAAATTAATAAACAGTTATTTGACACTTTATTTTCTATTAAAAATGATTTTTCTCGGAAATTGTAATTTGATTGCATTTTTTTTTCTTTCTTGACTTAAAAATCTTTTTGGGTGGAAAATTCAACTATCTAGTTTAAAATGAACTTTATTGTTGAAATTTTTATTTGAAGCATCTGAAATTCACAAAAATCTCTATGAATTTTCCAAAGTATCTTAGAAGCATTATATAAATATAACTATAACAATAAATAAGCAACTAACTTTAAAAAATTAATAGTTATTAGACATTTTTATTTTGTATAAACAATTATTTTCCCCTTAAATCGAAAAAATACATGCGCACAATTGACGATGCAGAATGAATATAAAAAATAATGTACCCTAGACTTTCCTTTAACAAGAGTTCATAGATTATTTCAAAAATTATTTTTAATTGAGGAGTTCGTGAACAAAATATGATATCCACTTGAGTTTACTTCTCAATATTTCTAAATATTTATGGATATATTGTAGCTTGAAATCCATCGATACAAATAAAATTTTTAATGATCTATTATATTCTGCCAGGATGCTAAATGAATATTATGTAAAAAAATTGTAATTAATACTTTTTTGAAGTTATTAACAAAATAAAAATGGATGTATTCACCTTTAGTTCAACCAAGCCTAATATTTCACTCATTATTCATTTTATAATTATCTGAGTATTAAATTTCTGGTTTACATATAAAATCCGAACATAATTTTATATATGATTACTATATATTTTCAACTTTAAACTAAAAATTTAATAATTATGTAAACTTTTTTTTGCAAGAGAAATATTAAAATCTATTCATGAATTTTAAAAAGGTCTTACATATTTAACAAGTTTTACCTATTTACGTAATGAATATATTATCGGGATTTAATGTTTCTCTTAACATTTATTATTATTCTATTAATATATACTCACGTTACCCTTATAAACAATTTAAGGCTTTGTGCAAAATGAAATAGTTAAAATATTGTGAAAATGAAAATTTAAAAAGTTTAAAAATTCTAGTTCTTTTAGATAAAACCCTACATTGAGATCTGAGAATATTTTTTAATAATAGAGAAAATAGGGTGTCGTTTCCTTACAAAAAAAAAGATATTTGCGATTTAAAATTTTAGAAAATCTCAAAAAAGGATTTCATGAGTCTCCCTTGCATGCATGAGCCGCTAACTGAATTTATAACTTGTCAATTTGGGCAAGTACCTCAAACATTTTGATCTGCTTGGAAGGTGCCATACGATGTAAATATTATTTGAAAATCCGAATAAAATCACTGGGAATAAATCGATCTTAAAAGTGCCGTATATTTACTGAAGAATTTTTAGCAGTTTATGAAACACTCATTGATGACATTTACTCACATCATAAATCAATGAATCTATTTTCTCTGAAACCTGAATGCAAACATTGTTATTCATATATCCGCTTGTAATGAATATCAAATCCGTTTAAACATTTATGAGGAAATTAATTTTACGTTATAATTTACGTTATAATTTACGCTATAATTTACGTTATAATTTACGTTATAATTTACGTCATAATTTACGTCATAATGTACGTCATAATTTACGTCATAATTTACGTTATAATTTACGTTATAATTTACGTTATAATTTACACTATAATTTACGCTATAATTTACGTTATAATTTACGTTATAATTTACGTTATAATTTACGTTATAATTTACGTTATAATTTACGTTATAAATTACGTTATAATTTACGTTGTAATTTACTTTATAACTTACATTATAATTATAATGCCCGTATATTGAAATATTCCTCAATTCATGAGTCTATTCATATACGACCATTTTATTTCATAAAAGTATCCATAGATTTTCAATCAATATTTCAGTGAATACATTATTAATAGAGTTGGAAATATGTAGAGAATCGATTATAGAAGGCAAATAAATTTTCTCATAGCTATAAATGCATTTGTCTGTTTTCCCAAGCACAATATTGGATTTTATATAAGAAATAAGATCCCAAGCCACTCAATATGTGGGAAATGACAATGTGAGACGGTGGTTATGTATACTTTTCATTTTGCCCTAACGTATTAAATGCACGTGACGATAAGAGTGACGTATAAAATTTTATATTCTTAACTTTATAGAGCACCTGTGGCATAAGAGTAGGCTTTATAAGATTAAGGCTTTATTTACCATTTTCTGATCTAGATTTCATCATTGTTTATAATGGATTTAATTTCTTACAACTCATTTATATCACATGAATCTTTGAAATAATTTTTTGTATGAAATGATAGCTTTAAGTATCTTGTGAAACCGTTACATTTATTATGGGCCGAAAAAACCAGGTCTTGGAATCAATATTTTATGCTGATAAGAATAGCAGCATATTATATATTATTAATGAGATTACATAAAAGGGAGAAGATAATTTTTCATGCGCAAATTTAAAAGATACAAAAATTAGTTATTTCAATGCTCTTCTTTTTGAGAGAACTTTCGTTCTTTTCATATATGATACGATTTTAATGAAAAATAGCGTAGGGATCTTTGATTAATGATCCAGGCGGAAATATTATATATATTTTATATACAGTGTGAAGTATTATATATAATATTAATCCGTTTTATACTTTTTTTGGATAAAACAAATGAATATTATATATAACACTTCACACTATATGTACATAAACTATATATCGTTTTTACCTAGGTACGCAAGGCTTATTTTTTTTCTGTCCCTCCCCCTATCCTTACATGAATGAAGGAGGGTCATATAATTGTTTCACGTAAATTTACTTTTTTTCATTGTAAATTATTATTTTTGTTTTATATTCTAATTGAAAAAAAATCTTGTCTGTTGATTTTAATTTTCATGTTATTGTACACTAGGGTGCACAGTCCCGTGCAGAAATCGCCCGATTTCAAACGTAATACCGATCTGGCCCCGATCGGATTTCCCGATCTGGCCCTGATCGGTAGAACCGTGTGGCACATACCTGGGCCCGGCCGGGCTAGACCGATTTCATACTGAAACGCCATCTCCATGCGCTCGAAGAACTAGTGCTGCTTGTTTTTTTCTGGTGTGCAATTTCAACTTATAAAAATATCCCTTAGTTCGAAATGAATTAATAATAATAAAAATTAATTAAATGCATATTCTGTAAATAATATTTAAAACAAACAGATATATTTAATTCAAAAATTTTCATTTTTGTTTAAAACTTGTTTGTCTATATTTCTTCTTAACCGATTTAAAGAAATCAAACGATCTAATAAATGATGGCGCAATTTTTTAGCAAAAAATTATCTACAACCACCTTCTTGAATTTTTCAAGAAGTAATGCAATTGACAGAAAATTGAATTTATTTGCAGTAAAATGTTAATAGATCGTAAATCACAGCTTATTTCCCGATGATTTTCTTTGGAAGCATTCGAAAATGTCAGGTTGTAGGGAATCTTTTTGCGAAAAAACTTTTTCTAATTTGTTAAAAAGTTTTATAGGCAACATTTTTTCAAAAAATTAAAATTGCTGCTTAAAATATTTCTGGTTATCATCCATTTTTTTCATAAAAAACAAACCCTTTCCTCGAAACTGATACTATCCACAATCATTTTACGATTTTCAAAAGTATAATTCAATTTTGTATTCTGAAACCTTTTTATTTTCGTATCTGTAGCACTTTAATTTTAACTTAAAATAACTTAATAGGAAATTCAAAATATTAAGGTGGCCTTCGAAAGAAGAGGACTATTCGATAGTTTCGTGTTTACTTATATTAAAACTCCATTTGTGAAATTCATGAATGGATTATAATGAGACTCATCGTGTACCAATCGGGTTTCCCAATCGATTGTCCCGATCTGTCCCCGTTCTGGGCGTGTGTTTCATGCGCGGCCTGGCCCCGACCTGGACTGGTCTGGCCCCGATCGGGGCCAAACCGAGATTTCTGCACGGGGTGAGAGGAATCGTGAATTGACTGTTCATAATCCACTATAGCCACAATCCAGTTAGTATTAAATTCTGCTGAACGAATTCAGGAACACTTTTTTTTAATTTCAATCTACCCAATTTATTATTTAGACAAATAAAACGTGAAAATTAGACATTTTACGAATATTATTTGTTTGTTGTTTCAAGGAAAATACTGAAAAGAATTCACTATCCACTATAATTATTACATATACATTTCAGGAACATAAATATCCCGTTAAAGATTTTAGCCAATTGTTATAATCTTTATCTAGATTAAAAATACCTGAATATCTCGTAGGAGTAGTATTCAAAATGAAAAATAACCATAACTTAACAATTATCATTATTATAAATATTCTAATAAACAAATTGTATTTTTTCAAAGTTCTGTTTTTCTCATCAAACGACTTTCAAATTAATCCTAAATCGTAATAAACAGTTGCAGAAAAATATAAATGTTGAACATTTGTATTGTTAATAACAATATTATGAATAAATATAGAAACTTAACGTTTCCCGTGGGGGAAAAACTATTTTTTCTGCTAAATCATGTTGCAGCTGCCTCAGTGGTAATATATAGTATTATTAAGAAAGTGTAGTACTCAATCGCAATTGTTATTGTTTACAACAATATTTTTAATAAACAGTCATTCATAGCAATTCCACGTCTGAATAAGCGGTTTTTAAATCATGATTATTTTAACGCATCTTCATAATTATCGTTCTTAATTATTATTATTATTTAATAATAATAGCGAATTGTAACTTTTATGAACAAAATATTTAAGAAAGATTATTTTGCAATATTATTTTGGTATAAAAAAATAAAATAGCAAAAGAAATTGATCTCATAGGATATTATAGTATATATACTATAATATTTTATGGGACAAATTTCTTACTTAATGAATCGCATTGAATCAGGGGCGATGTATCTTAAAATTAATGAATTTTTCGAAATTCTTAAATCAAGAGAATTATTATGTCTTCCTCTGAATGCTTGATTTATATTTTTTCTTTACAAATCCTCTTATTTTCCTAGCAAGATCATTTTTCTTTAATATTTTTTTTATAAAAGTTACAATTTTCTATTATTATTCAATAACAATATTAATTAAGAATTACAGATAAAATAAGTTATTTAAGTAACAATATCAAGATGCATTTAAATAATGCTCACGAAAAAACCGCTCATTTAGACGAAAAATTACTACAGATGACTGTTTATTTGAAACATTGTTGACAAAAATAACAATTTCGAGTCTTAAATAAGCTATAAGCTGTAGCATTATTCCTCAACTGCCCCAACTCAAAAAGTCATGTTTTTCGATTGTCTCTAAATTATGGGAATTTGTTCGCCTACCCAACAGTATTTAATCCACAAACTTATAGACCAGGATTACCCACCCTCCCCAAGTGAGGGGGGGTTGAATTTTCAACCCCAATGCCTGCAGGGGTAGATTCAAACGCCTGTAACTTCCTTTCTAATTACGCGATTTGAAATTTT
>NC_046659.1:67244341-67246256 GCF_010883055.1 Belonocnema kinseyi
GCGATTGCGGTGGTACAGGTGGAAAGGTGGTGGTAAATGAGAAGCGTTGATTAGAATTATCGACCTCGAAATTTGATTTGATTATTATTCCCAACAGTAATCCAAAAATACTTGTGCATGCTTGAAATGTGCGTCGCTTATTAGCTCTAGTTCGCGTACATATTTTAAAATCAAGTACAGACGCGCACCGTAGCCAATGAACGTCACTCAAATCCAAGCAAGCGCAGATCAAGCCAGCTCCGTTGGGATCATTTACCTTCAAAAAAAGGCCTGTAACTTTCCATTACTGTCTTACTCACTGTGACTCACAAGTGTCCCTTTTACACGCGTGTAGCTATCAAAGAACGAGCAATCGTGACAATTTTTTCAATATTTTCCAACTCTGTCTAACCCATTCACAACTCGTGTCTCACGCATATAGCAATGAAGATCGAGTAGTGTGACAATCGAAATCGACAATATCGTTTAGAGATTTCATATTAAGGATAATTTGATTAGAAAAATTAAACTTAAAATTTTTAGCAACTTTAGGTTATGTTAGTGTTTCTTGTCAAAAAGAGACATTTTTTCGGGAAAGATGTAATAGTTTGATTGTGCATATATTGCAAACAAATACTATATATCAATTCTGAAGTTAAGATGATAATTTTCACCAATTATCAAAAATATTATTTATGCTTACCTTTTCTATTACTTTAGGTAGTAGATTCTGCGAAATGCAAAAATTTTATATTTTAATTTAAAAATTGCAAAAGGCAAGAAGAAATAATAATCGCGTGCATGGCGCTTATGTTTATTTAATAGTAATGTGTAAAACAGATCAAACTTATAGATAATTTTTCCCACTGGTATTATTTTTTTGCCTCGGTCATTATATTTTTTCTTCATTTTTTACAGTTGGTCTTGAGTCAAATTTCGATTGTGATTCTGATTCTGAAAGTTCTTCAGAGTACTTCTGCAGCGAATGTTCATGTTCTTCCGGCTGCTCATGTTCATGCTGTTCAGACTCTGAATCGTATTATGATAGTGAATCTAACAGCAGCTGCTCTTGTTCAAATTGCTGTTCTAGCAGTAGCTATTATTCAGTTACCTCCAATTCAAGCGATTCTAGCGATTCTGATAGTAATTAGGAATATTTATCTGCTGTGGAAAATAACCATGAAATTATTATAATATCTATCAATCTTGAGCTGCTGGTCACTCACATTTTCCGTGTTTATTGATAAGCAGATGATTTATTTGACTGCGATGTTTTCTAAGCCAAATATTAAATTAAAAAATTTGACTTCTGTGGTATATTAAAGTAAGTGAAAAATGTTGTCAAGACAAATTTATGTAATGATTGCATGAGATAATGTGTGTCCGTTAGATTATAAAATTAATGCTACCTTAAGCTATAACATAAGTGACAATGTATAAAGAGTCATCGCGTGCGATATTTTATATTTTGAGTGAATAATAGCATTCTATTTTTATGCGACTGAATACCTATTTATTTTTAGTTAATACTTTCAAGAGAATAAAGAGTTTGTAAGCATTTTTTATCGATTTATTTAATATTTTATGATCTGAAAATTTCCTAACTGCACTTAATGTCTATTATAAGGGGCATTATTCCTCAACTGCCCCAACTCAAAAAGTCATGTTTTTCGATTGTCTCTAAATTCTGGGAATATGTTCGCCTACCCAACAGTAGTTGATCCACAAACTTATAGACCAGGATTACCAACCCTCCCCAAGTGAGGGGGGGGGGTTGAATTTTCAACCCCAATGCCTGCAGGGGTAGATTCAAATGCCTGCAACTTTCTTTCTTATTACGCGATTTGAAATTTTGATGAGGGTTTTGGAAAGTGCTTTTTACACGCTTTCATCCTATTTTATTATTTATAACAAAAAAAATTGTTTAAACAATTTT
>NC_046659.1:67246356-67251439 GCF_010883055.1 Belonocnema kinseyi
CATTTGTTTTATACATTTTTTGTATAAAGCAAATGAATATTATATATAAAACTTCACATTATATATAAACTATGTATAATTTTTTCGCCTGGGTGAGTTTATATAAAATATTTTAACCTGAAATTGGTTATTTCAAATAAATATTATTAAATTTTGAAAAAGATTTACAATTTCAAAACAGTTTTTAATATGGTATATCGCAGTCTTTTTTGTGGGAAGTTGCTATTTAATTTTTTTTTAAACATCAGATTTTTCAGATTATCATTCAGTTATTAAACTCGCAATTTTTCTACAATTTTTGGTTTGTTTGCTCATTGTACCAGAAAACCGGGTACGTTTGATACAAAGTTATTGAATCTAAAAGAATATTTAAAATTATTTGAAAAGTAATAGAATGTACCAGCGTTTATCACGTTAAACCGGTTTTTTCAAACAAAAACTAGTAGTCTTGCGCGCGCCACGGCGCGCGCCTATTTATCTTTTTATGAAAAAGAATAAATGAAAAGCCTATCTTTTCTATGTTATACATATTTAATGAATGTTATCTTCGCGGTTGAAAATTCATCTTCTTCATTGAGGGTTCAATTATTTTTTTTTTTAAATTCCTTCAAAGTTACTCAAAAATTAATTTATGTAAAATAAAATTGGATTATACCATTTTTGTTAGAGAATTCATGTTTAAAATTGAAAATTTATCTTTTTTAGTTGAAAATTCAACCCTTTGGTTTGAAAATGCACATATTTCGATGAAAATTCATTATTGCGGTAGGAAACTAGTCTTATCGTTTGAAAATTCATCTTTGTGATTAAGAAATTGATATTTTTGTGTTGAAAAATCAATTATTGGTTTCAAACATCGTCTTTTTTATATAAAATTCATCTTCTTGGTTGAAAATTCATCTGTTTGTTTGAAACTTCAACTATGTATTAATGTCTTTAAGGAAAATTTTCATTATACAATTGTTGGTTAAAAACTAATCGTCTTTTGTAGAGAATTAATTTTATTGGTAAAAAATTAATCTTTTTTATATTATTTTTAACATAGATGTCCAAATTCGACTTTTTATTGTCTTATACGGGAAAAACGTCTTGCATAATTGACTATAAAAGAATTTTTATCGCTGGGAGATTCTGCTAAATAATGTATAGAACCTTCTTTATTTTAAGTGAATTCTATCTTATTCTAAACATATTTTATAATATTGTTCTTGGATTGAAAATTAATTTAGTTGAAAACAATTTACATCTGTATAAGGTTTCTTACAATTTATAATAATAAATTTCGTACAAACATATCATCTAAAAAATAACAAAAAAGGAATAAAATAATAACAAATTTAATATAATTAGTTAATTACATATACGTCACTGAAAAAATCATTTTTAAACAACTTTTTCCATTACATTGGTATTGTTTTCACATCAATTGTTCTTCTTTAAAATAAAATAATGTTTTAAGATTACTGCAAGATTTATCAATAGTTCTTAATAAGATTAAACAAAATTTAAATTTAAAGATAAGTAATTGTTATTTTTTATTAGTTCACAACTAAGATATTAATCAAAAAATACTGCTTCCAATTGAAAAACTGCGTACTTACAAGATATTGTGTACTTTTCATAGATTTAATAAAATTCTCTGATATAGGCCACCATTGTGTGCTGAAACGTTTGAAACAACTTAATTAGTTTCAATTCACCTGACCCTAAAGCCAACAATTTACATCAAAAATTTGTTCAAAATTCTGTTATTTATTAGAAAAATTTCTTTAATAAAAATTAATCTTTTCGATTGAAAATTCATATTTTTTGTTAAAACTTCTACAGTTTGGTGTCAAATTCATCTGTTTTAGTTAAAATTTGAAATAATCTGTAGAAAATTACATTTTTTTGATTGAATATTAACTTTTATAAACTAAAAACTGCATTATTCTATTTTTGTTTAAAATTTGACATTTTTTATTGAACCTTGATGTTTTTTAGTTAAAACTGGAATCATTTGTTTGAAAAATTGCGTTTTTGGTTAGAAATGTAAAACTACTGCCTTGAAAATTCATCTTTTTAATTGAGAATTCAACTATTTTGTTGAAAGTTTCTTTAAAGTTAGTCCAAAATTAATTTATGTAAGATAAAATTGGATTATATCATTTTTGGTGGAGAATTGTTATTTGAAGTTAAAAATTGATCTTTTGCAGTTAAAAATTCAACCCTTTGGTTTGAAAATGCACATATTTCGATGAAAATTCGTTATTTCGATAGGAAATTAGTCTTCTCGTCTGAAAATTCACCTTTGTGATTGAGAACAAAACTATTAAGTTGCATATTCGGTTTTTTTTTTGTAAAAATTAAATCCTCTAACTAAAAATTTAACTATCCCGCTTTTGGTGGAACACTGAAATTTGAAATTAAAAATGGATATTTTTGGGTTGAAAATTCAATTAATTGTTTCAAACATCGTCTTTTTTATATAAAATTAATCTTCTTGGTCGAAAATACATATGTTTGCTTGAAAGTTCAACTATGTATGTATCATCAAATGCATCTATTTTAGTAAAATTGCAATTAATTTGTTGAAATTTAATTGTTTGTTGTTAAATATTAATTCTTTTAACTAAAAAGGAATTATCCTATTTCTGGTTTTATATATTTATATTTTTAATCAAAAATTTATCTTTTTTAGTTAAAAACTCCACTATTTGTTTGAAAACTGATATTTTTGTTTAGGGTTCAACCATTTTGTTAAAAATGTATTAAAAATTCAACTGCACAATTTCAGGATAAAAAATTATATTTTTAATTAAAAATTAATTTTTTTAATTGAAAATTCGTTTTTCTGGTAGAAAATTATTTTTCTTTGTTAAAATCTTATCTTGCTTATTTAGCATTGAACTATTTTCTTGATTTTGTTTGTTTGTTAAAATTTAATGTCTTTAAGGAAAATTTTAATTATATCACTGTTGGTTGAAAACTAATCGTTTTTTGTAGAGAATTAATGTTATGGGTAAAAAATTAATCTGTTTTTTATTATTCTTAGCATAGATGTCCAAATTCGATTATTTTGTCTTAGATTGGAAAAAAATGTCTAGCATAATTTACTATAAAACAATTTTAATCGCTGAGAGATTCTGCTAAATAATGTGTAGAACCTCCCTGATTTTAAATGAATTCTATTTTATTTTAAATACTTCTGATAATATTGGTCTTGCCTTGAAAATTAATTTAATTGAAAATTCTATTATTTATTTAAAACAAATTTTTTAAATACAACAATAATCTTTGTGTTTGAAAAATCATCTTTTTTGTTATAACTTTTACTATTTGGTGTCAAGTTCATTTCTTTTAATTAAAATTTAAAATGATCCGTAAAAAAGTTTATTTTTTGATCGAATATTAACTTTTATAAAATTTTGTTTAATTAAAAGGTAATCGCTGTGATTAAAAATTCATCTTTTTTGTCAAAACTTTTACTATATGTTGTTAAGTTCATCTATTTTAATTAAAATTTTTAATAACCTGTAGAAAATTTCATTTTTTGGATTGAATATTAACTTTTATAAACTAAAAACTGAATTATTGTATTTTTGTTTAAAATTTTATATTTTTAATTGAAAATTCATCTTTTTTGTTAAAAATTATTTTATGGTTAAAGAATTAATCTTTTTTTTATTATTCTTAACATAGATGTCCCAATTCCATTTTTTTTGTCTTATATCAGAAAAAACGTCTTGCATAATTTACTATAAAAAAGTGTTAAACGCTGAAAGATTCTGCCATATAATGTGTAGAACCTGCCTGAATTTAAGTGAATTTTATCTTATTTTGAATACTTTATATATTATTTTACTTGGATTGAAAATTAAGTTAGTTGAAAATTCTATTATTTGTTAAAAAAGATTTTTTTAGAAAAATTAGAAAATTATTTAGAAAATTAATCTTTGTGATTGAAATTTCA
This sequence comes from Belonocnema kinseyi, assembly GCF_010883055.1. Taxonomy (NCBI): domain Eukaryota; kingdom Metazoa; phylum Arthropoda; class Insecta; order Hymenoptera; family Cynipidae; genus Belonocnema; species Belonocnema kinseyi. The sequence goes on from NC_046659.1 coordinate 67,250,309, forward strand.
TCTTTTTTGTTAAAACTTTCACTATTTGCTGTCAAATTCGCCTGTTTTGGTTAAAATTTTAAATAACCTGTAGAAAATTTCATTTTTTTATTGAATATTAAGTTTTATATACTAAAAACTGAATTATTCTATTTTTGTTTAAAATTTGATATTTTTTATTGAAACTTGATTTTTTTTAGTCAAAAATGGAATTATTTGTTTAAAAATTTCCGTATTTTGTTGAAAATTTGTGAGTTTTGTTAGAAATATAAATCTGAAGACCCGATATATCCATAAACCTGAACATAATTCATTCAATCACACATTTCTTGAACCATATATTGTTTAAAAGCATATAAAACATTGAAAGCCTATCTATTTTATACAGCTGTTTTGTTGTAAAGGTCAAGTGCAAGGAGTTTAATGGTACTTTTCTGATATTGAGTAAAGTTAGTGTAACATTGGTGTATTTTTAGTTATAAGTTAATGTCTTAGTTATTATTTGCATTCAATATAAACATTAAGTATAATTCCTGTGATGCATGGAATTTGTTATAAAATTTCATTGCTGATAAAAAATTCGGTAGCAACTTATTGAGATTTTGAGGTTAATATTACATTTTGCAATTCAAGAGCGAACTGCTCGCAGTAAACAAATTTATCAAAAAGACGTAATACGAAAACATAAAAAGCTATTTTTTATTTTAATCCTGATTAAAATAGTTTCTATTTTTTCACCAAACATTTTATAAATTTGAATGAAATCTTTGTGTAATTTTTCAAAAAAATTTCAGTAAAAGCTTAACTTTCTTAAGGTTTTTGTAGTACATTTTCGTAACCTTTCATAGCAAAAAATAATATTTGATAGATTTTTGTAGATATATACGGAAGATTTACATTAAAGTGGCCAAAATTATCTAATTCTGCGACCAACACTTCGCTCTTGTATCCTAAAATTAATTCCTAACCTCAAAATTTCAAAAGTTGTTATCGCATTTTCCACCAGCAATGGACTTTAATAACAAATTCCATGCTTTATAGAAATATTACTTAATGTTAATGTTTATATCAATAACAAATAATAGATTAAACATTAACTTATAATTAAAAATATACTAACCCTACCGATAGAAATCTCAGAGTATATGCTAA
>NC_046659.1:67251539-67264061 GCF_010883055.1 Belonocnema kinseyi
CTATATATAAACTATATATAATATTTTCACCTAAGCAGAATGTTCCAAAATTGTAAATCTCTTTTCAAATTTATTTTGCTATTTGTGTTAAGAACCGCCGGCTTAAGCTATAGTTCTCAAGAAAAAATTTCTTTTTCTTGTAATCTCCAGGTATTTTACTAAAAATACCTATTTCCTGTGTAAAGCGCCACAAACCCTAAAATTATTAAAAACTTGCAAATCTTCTTATAAATGTAATTTTTTTAAATTAGAAATACCAGTTCAAAATATATGCCTATAATGATTTAATTTTTGATTAAACACACGAACATAAGCTAAAGATGTTGAGAAACTGTAAATATTCTTTTCAATATAATAGTTTTTTATTAGAAATATCAATAATTTACACACAAATATGACATAAAATAGTTCAGAAGTTTACCTCTTCGTTGACATCCACTCATTAATAGTTACGAAATTCTTGGAAAAAAAGAACTAAGAAATCAATAGTCAAATTTGTAAGTTTTTAAAATAAAAAAGACGAGGGAAAAAATAAGGAAGGGGATGGAGGAATTGACTTCGTTTTTTTCTTCTGCTTTTATTTTTACTTTTTTTAATATGAATAAAGATATTGAAGTGTCCTTTGTTCAACTTTGTTCATTAGATTCTAAGTTTTTTTTTTAATTTCTAAGAGATTCGTAGTTAAATTTGAATGTTGGACGTTAGAGAAAGAGTAAAGTCTTTGTTTATTTTTAATTTAATTTCCTAGATTTTATTGGCTTATCTTTAAAATAACTGATTTCCCAGAAAGAACGTCAACATTAAAATTTTCGTCAGTTAGACGTCAATTATGAAGCTTCAAATTTACATTTTTTATTTTGGAAAATTAATAATTTTTTATTGAAAATAAAAATAATTTCCGTAGAAAAACACTAAGAAACCCTAAAATTGCAAATCTTCTTCGCAACTTTAAGATTTCAAACACAATATAAAACATGTATAAATATTTTAAATATGTAATTAGATCATTTGAAAGTTTCAATTAAACTGCGCAAAAGTATATAAAGAGCACACAAGTTTTCCGTTTCGCGTGAGGTTTTCTATCATTTTATTACTAAAAATGAGTTAAATTAAAAAATGTTAAGATAAGTTTACACATATTTCCAACTTAAGGTATTAAACAACTTTAATTAATGAAAATCCAATCAGGTTTTCAACAACACTTTTTTTTTAGAAATGATTCGTATAAAATAAATAAAGATTATTTTCAATTTTTCCTCTCATTATAAAATATATGTCATTTTTTGCCTCTTTAATAATTACTAAGGGATGATATGATGCCACACAGGTTTTATTCAGGCGAAAACTTCGTTCGCGTATTGAATTTTTTTTTAAAATTAATCTTGATTTGCACTTTTATTTTATAGAAAATCATTTATATGTATACAATAATTTTCTTTGTTTAAAGGGCCCTTTTTAAACTAAATATAAAATGAAAACGTTCCTGGTATTAACGTATTTTGACAATGAACGACATTAAAATACAAAAATGTGATAATGGTATTTTTTGGATACATTTTTAATGACTATGTGAAATTTTAGAAGTGCCAGAATAATACAAAAAATGTAGCTTATGAGAGACATTTTTCGTAATCTGCACTTCTTGTATCGATTTTTAGAAAAATGATGAAAAACGGTATTAGAAACAACCATTTGTTGCTTTTACTCGTACCCTCTAACAAAATATTACATATAATTACAAATTTAAAAAAGACCATTCGCACATAGTTGTACATTTTATAATTAAATTTATTGCATTGTTGAAATACATTTCCACCAGGGGTTCTAATAATTTTGGAAAAACTGAGATTATTTTTACCGTAAATTCAAATTTCAAACATTTAATCTAACAAAATATAAAGTTTTTAAGCTACTCAAAGTAGGCAATCTTACAGTTCATTAAACCATTGGTAACCTGGTAACCTCTTATGAAAAATTATTCTTATTACTCACAAAATAATTTTTTAATGCATCATAAAATATGAAATAAATTTCTGACCATGATGAAAAGAAAATTTTTTTTAGGATTTCATATTTACCTAAATGTGTTTTTATATTGTTTAAAAGCCCAAATTTTCTTCGTAAAGTTTGGAGGGAAAAATTAGTTACAATTAATAAATTAGTTGTTTTTTGTTTTATTGGAAATAATGTTTCAGCTTGTAAAACCAAATTAAGAAAGAACGTTAAGGGAATAAAAAGGAAAACGAGAGAAAATTTAAAAAACTTACGGTGTAGTTTTATTACAGGATTGGAGTCTAGTTTTTTCAAGTGTTTCAAGGTGTACAGACTCAATTTTTCCACTGCTTTTGCCACTTTCTTCTCATGACGAACTTCCCTAATTTTTTGCTTAACCTCTTGTTTAAGTTCATATAATGTTTTCTTCCTTTCTGGCTTTTTGAAAGTTTCTAAAATCATACAAAAAAATGAATTAAAGGTCAAATAAGTAATTTTCAAGTTGATAATAAATAACATTTTTCATTTTCTTTGTAAAAGTTTTCAATATATCATGTTATCAAAATACAGTTTACATATTTCGAAAAAAAATATTTCGGAACCATACCTTCAAAAACAGTAGCAGAAGACTTTTTCAGATCTTCAGGCGGCTGATGATCTTCAGAGTCATGGTTTTCCTCATCGAATAAATATGGACTTTCCATTACTTCCTTTAGTGAAGGCTTTTCAAAACTTTTATCTTGAAAATCGAAATCTTCGTTTTTCAAATCATTGTTAACTAGGTTCAATTTTTCGAAAATTGTTTGGTCGATATTTCCCAAAGTGATAGGCTCAAAAAATTCGGTACACTCCAGTCGTTTGTCAGATGACAAATCCTTCCTTTTATTATCCACATTCAAAGGAAAATTTTTTACCTCTCTGGAATTGTAATTAATAGGTTTCAGATTTATCGGAATTTCCGAATGAGCTTCAGAATTATTCGTCTTCATTAATTCATTTTCACTTTCAATATTCTTAGTGACTTCTTTTGATGCGCTCTCACCAATTTTGCTATTTTCAGATTTTTTTGATTTATTTTGCTTTTTTTTATCTGCATCATTTTTAGTATTATTATCCACATCTGCTTTATTTCTCTTATTCTTCGACTTTTCATTCACAGTTTTTTTATTTCCTTCCATTCCTGCATTTCCTTTAATCTCAGGTTCCGATGTTTTTTCTTCACCTTCTTTGAGGAGCACCGTCTTCTTTGCTCGAGTTTTCTTAACTTTAGGTTTTGCTTCCTTTTCTCCAACATCCTTTTCATCAATTAGTGACACATTTTTGGACTTTTCTTCATTTCTTTTACATGGTCCTAATTTTCTAAGATGTGTTTTATTTCCAATGAAATCGCCCTTTTTTCTCTTTGAAACTCTTCTCTTTTTCTCACTTTCTTTCTCTTTTGGTAGAGCATTTTCTTTAACATCTAGATCAGTTGATGATTTTCCTTTAGCTTGAACATTTTCTTTTTGCTTCATTGCATTTTTCTTCTCTTTCAATTGGTTCTGCCGTTTTGATTTAGGTTTAGGATCCTCATTTTTGCCATTAAATTCTTCACCAGAGTTATTAGTAACGTTATTTGATACGTTCTCGCTAATTTTTATATTCCTTTTGACTCTCTTTACAGCGGCTTCCTTCATCATCTTTTCAGTTTCCTGCGATGTTGGTAAGTTTTCTTTAGCAGCTAACACACGTGTGTTCTTTGATTTTCTCACTTTTTTGCCGACGTCATCTGTACTTAAATGTATTGTGTTTGTTGCAATTGTTACACTTGTGTGACACTGATCAACTTTTTTCATTTTCTTTTCATTAATTTTTTTCTTAACCGCACCTGATGTTTTCTCTTTTAATTCAGAATCTTTTTTTCTGGTGAGAGGTACATTTTCCTTCATATCATCAGGACCAACTATTTTTTTTTTATTTTCTCCAGTTTTCGATGATGTGCGACGTTCAGTTTTTGCGTTCGTAACTCTTGAACCTTTTTCGTCATAATTTGAATTTTTATCTTTCAGGGTATTTTTCTTTCTCATAATCTTGCTATGTAAGCCCTCGGGGATCCGAAGAAACACTTCCTTTGATTTCAATTCATCAATATTTTTCCAAAAATCTCCAATCTCGGTTTCCTTCACATCCAGTGCAATTCTGAAAGCTCTGTACTCATCTTCCTGAAATGATTGTTTTCGCACGTGGCTCGCACCAGCTTCGGAATTCATGACCTCTTTTAGATATGGTCACGAAAAACAGTGCCTGTAATAAATTTTATTATGCAAACCATAATGTATTGTTTAAAAATAAGTTTTATGTTTCAATAAGTACAGTTTAATAATTTATTAACATAAACTTGTAAAGATTCATATAACAACACCAAATTAAAGTTATTATAGAAATTTCAATTATGAAATTCAAAAAACTCATCACGAAGTCTTCAATACTTAAAAGCTTAAAACCGTATCTACTTAAATTCCTCCAATAGAAAATTTTATCTCCTTAACATTTAAAATGTCTAAAATTGTACGATATGCAAGAAGAATATAAAATCGACCAATTAGAAATTAAAAAACTTTGAAATTTGATTCTAGAAAATAAAGCACCTAAACTTCAATAATTTAGAATTAAAACTATTTTAACAAATTACGATCACCATAGGTCAATACCTATACACCATTTTTTACATATTTCACCTATTTTGAACATTTGTCACTTTTTACCTTGTTTCAAATAAAAAATTAAAATTGTATTTAAAACTTTGATTTCCAAAAACCTTGTAAGACCTTATCCAATTTAATTCAGTTCTAGGTAAATGCTATTGCCACAAAATCAATCATCGACGAAATATGTTGTTCTTTAAATGAAAGGAGACGATACGAATAATATATTTATTAAAAAATCCCCTGCAAGGTTTTAAGAACTGACATTTTGTAAATCAGATGACGCAGATTATCAAAAAGAATAGTCGATTTTCCAAGAATTATTTAAACTGATAGATATGTTCTAAAAATATTTAAAAACAATTTATTCTAAAACTGTGGCCGTTTTCTATTCTTAATTTTTATTTTTAGGTGAATATTATTTCCGAGAATATTTCATAACAAAATTTTTCCTTCTAAAAAGTCCTGAAAATTGGTCTCTTATTACTTTCTTCTTACATATTATTTTCTGTTTTTCACTAAATATAAATAAAACTGGTTCAAATATATTTTTTTTAAATAAAATTTCATGCTGTAATTAAAAAAGTTAACTTGAAATTTTTTCTCTCCAAGTCTATTTTTCATGATAATAAAAAATAAATTTTTATTTTATATTTAATTTGTCTTAATTTTGGTTTGTTTATGACTTCACAAAAAATTTTATCAACTATAGAATGAAATCATGAAATAGTATTATTTTCAAAAAAATATACAATTTTATCCTCAATTTTTCGCATTCGAATATTAAAGTTTGTAAATAAGCGAGATAGAGAAAAGCATCAGCAGGCATTTTCATTTCTTTTTTAGCAGAATAATTTTGTTCTTCAGACTGTTGTCTTATCTTATGTTGTTTTTGTAAAAAATGTGAATATTTTTTTCGAGCGGAAAAAGATTAATGTAGAAAAAACAATTTAGAATCAAGAATTCGTGAAAACAGAATTTCGACAAAACGAAAATTTCGCCAGATTTTTTAAGAAAAAAAAAGTTTTTAATTCGGCAAAATACAATAATAATCAGCATTGATTTACATCTTTATTTTATTAGTTTGACAATGTTCAATTTAGAGCTTTTAAAAGCAAATAATTTCAACACACATCAATTACAATAGGAGTGTTAAAAATGGACTATATACCGATGCGAGAGATTGAATAATTATTATATTAGTTTAATATTATTAAATTAATATAATAAATTGCATTAAAATATACAATTAATGGGAGGTGTTCAACTATTTCAATTTAAAGCAATCTAAACTGCAGAATTTTAAGTTTTGAGCTCGTAAAATTAAACGATTTATAATGTAGGCATTCTCAAAGCTAAAAAAAATAGGTACACATTTTTCAACACAAAAATGTGAAAATTTTTATTTTAATATCTTTTCATATTATCATAGAAATGCATATATAATTTCAAATTTTTAAGGCCCAAAATATACAATATTTTTTGTCTTAAAAGTGATTCCAAGCAATATGAAAAACACTAGTAAATTTTGTTTATTTAGCGTATAAACTTTAATAAAATATCATTCATATCTGCATCGTAGAGCTTAGAATTGTTTTCTAATTATTATTTATAATGAATCCTAATTACTTACCTACAATTTTGTTTAAAACGCAGGAATATGAGAACTGATTTCAATTTTGAAGCAGTTTATTAGGGTCAACTTGCTACCTCGATCCCTGAAATCTTACTGAGACTCAAGATTAAAGTTACAATTTGTTTACTCACAGGAAGGTCACTGAACATTTGAAGGTTATTTCAAAATAATGTTTCAATTACGAATCTCTGAGTTTTGCAGTTGAGGTATCTAAATTAAAATTTTATTTAGCAATTTAATTTATAGAAAATTAGGTCATTAATTCTAAATATTATAATAAAAATAAAACTTTTAATTTATAGCGAAAAATGTTCTTATTTATTTCACATATTGGTTATCACAAATTTCTAGAAAAATACAATTTTCCTAGAATTACTTTTCTTTTCATTTTTTAACCAAAAAAAAATTCTTATACGGTCCAGTGCTTATTATTTTACTTTCATCGTCTAGTGGTCAAACATACCAAAATACAAACTAAAAAAAGGTATCAAACAGGAAAATATGCAACAGATCTTGTCACTAGTCACATAACTGGAGTTTGTTTTCTTCAATCACTTCTGAAAGCTCACAAATATGCAGAATATTAAAAAAATATTGACATTAGGTTATAAATGAGAAAACATTTCGCAGAAAGAAACTCTCATAAAATGAGTGCATTTTACTCACTTTTAGTTATTCGTCTGGCGTAACTTGTATTTTTTGCTTAATTTAAGAGACTTGAAATCGCAAAATGCTCAAAGGTCAGGAAAAATAGAGTGATTTTTTTATTAAAATAGGGGAATAAATTCTTTTGAATAACATTTTTTAGAACACATTTTGCTTTTCAGCTCGGAAAGATGAATTTTCAACCAAGAAAGATGATTTTTCCACCAAGTAGTTGAATTTTGAACAAGAAGACAAATTAATTTTGGTACCAAATATAGTTGCATTGCTTTTCTATCCAAAATGGCGTATTTTCAACAAGACAGTTGAATTTTAGAAAAATAATTATATTTTAAACCAAACAGCTGAATTGAAAATAAAGAATAAATTAGGAACCAAAGAGCTGCATTTACAATTTCAACTTACAAAGATGAATTCTCTAACCAATGTTAAAAGATTTAAACCAAAAATATTAAAATTCAAACAAAATTATTTTAGTTTTCAAATTGAAGCAATCAATTTTAACCAGAAAATGGAAATGTTAAATTTTTAGTTTAAAAAACTAATTTTTAACAACAAAATTTTCAATAAATTAGTGAAATCTTAAACCAAATAAATGAATGTTCGAAAAAGTAGTTCAACTTTTAACCAAACGGTTTAATTTTCTACCAAAAAATATGAATTCCTAATTAAAAATTTATTCATAAGAAAAAGAGTAGCCTGTATTTAGATGCTTTTCATTGTCAAATAAAATACTAATTTTAATTCTTTCAAGTATTTCAAGAAATTGTTGTTCATATTTTCTATGTGTGATGTCACATTCTGATTCGACACCTACCCTCCTATGTAAAAAATAGTTATAAAATCTGTAATCCCCCCCCCCCCTACCTATCGAATAATCCCACCAAATTTTTGAAGAAATTCCGTGAGCAATAAAGTTTCCGTGCGTGGGAGAATGGGAGATTTGTCAGGAGGTAAAAAAAGATGATAGAAAGAATGCATTTTAATAAATTATGAACTATCTGAAAGTAATTTCTTGAAAATCATCGGTTTAAAGAAAGTCCAGTCTGATAAAAAACAGAACAATACTCTGAGCCCACACAGGGAAATTCAGTGAAATCTGACGTCAACGATTAAGACTTGCGATTACAGGCGTTTCTTGGAAATAAATAAACCCGGATTAAAATTGTCCTCTCAAGAGGTCATGAAAAAAAAGGCTTCCCTTAAAATTTCGTTTTAATCATCATTCACAGTTACATAGAAAAATAGCCCCCGGGAAATAGGATGATCTTTTACGAAGATAGGAAAGTAATAGGGGCTTACATTTATTAATTAATAAAATAATAATGTAAATACCACATATTCGATTCAATATAAAAAACTTTTCATTTATAATTTTTACAAAGAAAGATTACTTTCTCAAAAAGATGAATTTTTCATCCAAACCGACGAAATTTTAACGAAACAATTGCTTTATCTACCAAAAAAGATGATTCTATTAAAATAGTCGATTTTTCAACCTACGAAGTTGCAATTTTAACCAAGCGGTCGAAATTTTCAAACAAAAAAAGATTCAAATTCAATCAAAAAATTTTAATTTCCATGCCAAAAAGATGAAAATTTTAGAAGACAGTTGAATTTTTAAACCGAAATGTTAAATCTTTAACAACAAAAATATTTTTAACCTTGAAAGATGATTTTTCTACTATAAATGACGAATTTTATAGAAAAAAATAATTATTAACAAAATAGTTTAACCCTCATACATATAGATCAATTTTTAACAAAGAAAGATAAATTTCAAACCAAAGATTTAAGTTTTCAACTAAAAGAGAGTTTTTCTTAAAGCAAATGGAATATTGAAAATGTTCAGTTTAACGATAAATAAATTTTTTTAATTCTACCTGTTGAATTCCCAATAAAAGACGAATTTAAAAATAGATTAAGTTTCAAATAAAATGATACATCAGTGTAACTATTTTTGAGAAGTATTTAAACTTTAAACCAATGAGTTGATTTTTCAACAAAAAATACGAATTTTCAACAGAATAATTAAATCCTAGACCACAAAATATTATTTTTCGATCGAACAATTGAGTTTTCAACCAAAAAGAATTAAAGATTAAATTTCTACAAGAAAAATACGAATTTGAACAACAATAAATGAATTGTTAGTTAAATCGACGAATTTTCAACTAGAAAAAATTAATTTTTAATTTGCAATATCATGTTCGAGCGAAAAATGGAATAGTTACTTTCAATTGATGAATCTTTAACAAAAAAATTAATTTGTAACAAAATATTTAACAAAGTTAACAAAGTAGTCTAACTTTCAACCAAGTAGCTGAATTGTTAATAAAAAAGATGAGTCGACAAAATAATTACATTTTCATCAGAATAATTAAATTTTTAACTAAATTGTAGAATTTTTACCCAAACTCAATGTTGTCGAAGTTCGTAACGCTACATCCAATGAGATTATGTCGGATCGCTAACCTCCCTTTCAAGTTTCAGATCCCACTTAAAATTAACTTTAAGGTTAATTAAAGCATTTTTAATGAAATTTAACCCTCAACTTGATACTTGTTTCTTTCGTGGCTAAGAAATTCTTTGAGATATTATTTTTAAAATAGCAACCTTATTCAGCTGATTACAACTTTTTGTATAGAAATGTTTGTGAGACTTTATCCTCCTTGATATGAATTTGTGTGGGTTTGCATTCAAGTTTTCGATTGCTACTTAACTTTAATTCCTTGATTTAACTAGCTAACTGGAAATTGGCATGATTCGGCCAGTCTCCCACGCATGAATTTTGATTGTTCGTGGCGTTTTCTCAAAAACTACGTGGGATTTTCAGATAGAAAAAAAATTTAGTACATAGAAAGTGTGAATATTTCAAATTCAAGAAAGGCGTAAAATTATAAAAGTTTAAAATCAGGAAAATATTGATTAAAATACTTATTTTTAAATTTTTTTATTATTTATAACATTTCAGTTTCGTGTAGTGGCAGGCCTTTCTGCAAAATGTTTTGTATAGAAAGTTTTATATTTTAAAAGTATTTTTAGTGCTTCACCTTAGATTTATTTTTATTTTGTGCAAATATTGCTTAATTAAGATAGTTATATTTTGTCCTCTTTTTAATATATGGGGAGATTAGGTCGAAAATTAAAACTTTAACATTTAAAATGTTGATATTTTCATAAATTAAAAAATGCGAAAAGAAAAGGTCTGCATTTGGACCGTTTTATCAACACGCTCGGATAAAATGGTCAGTCTCAAAGAATTAACTTAAACATACTTAATTTTTCGTTAACTTTCGCACTAAGGTTGTTAGAAGGTACATTAAGCTAGCACCTCCACAATCGAATTTTTGAATTTTTCATAGCTCAGAATTTTGGGCTTTTTTTGGGCTGCAATAAAAATTTTTGGGCTCCTTTACTTTTTTCAAAAAATCAATTTTCTTATGGAGATGCCAGCTTACGTTAACCCAGCACCTACAATTCTTTAAATCACTAAATAATAAAAATTCAATTACACCAGAATTTTGGGCTTTTTTTGGGCTCTTAAAATCCGCAAAAAAAATTTTCCCCAAACCAACCCTTAACTTCCAAAATCAACTCCCTTCAAAAAATTGCAAATTTTTCAGTTATTTATTAACGGGATATTTTTGGGCTTTTTTGGGCTCCCAGAAAATACCCACTTCGCTTTTTTGGGCTCCAACCCTTACAGTAAAAAATTAACCCCATTGTAACACGCAAATATGAAATTGTCAAAAAATAACTTTTATTACATTTTAGAGCTTGACTAAAGTCTCTGATTTTTGTGCTCCTCGAAAATACACGTCACGACTTTTGGGCTTCAACCTTTAACGTCAAAAATCAACCCCTCACTACCACGGACATACGGATTTGTTAAAAAATAACTGTTTTCAGAGTTTTACAACAGGAATACAGTTTCTGATATTTACGCTTTCCGAAAATACCGTCTACTATCTTTGGGCTTCAATCCTTAGGATAAAAAATTAACCCCTCTCTATAACGTACATACGACTTTGTCAACAAATAATTTCTTTTTGAATTTTACAATGTCAATAGAGTCTTTGATTTTTTGGCTCCTCGAAAATACACACTACGATTTTTGGGAACCAACCTTTAACGTCAAGAATGAACCCCTCTCTGCCACGTGGATACACTGTAAAAAAAGATTTGTGTAAAATTACAAAGTTACGGAAAATTAAATATTGTGTCATTGTAAATATCACCCACTCCACTGTGTGATTTTACAAAAATATGTGAAATTACATCTTCTAGCGATGTAAATAAAAGGACCCTCGAACAGCAGTGTAATATTACACACTCGATGGAAATAAAATTACACATTCCCTCAAATTTTTGATTTAAAATTAATTTAAAATTTAGAATAATAAATCAAATAATATGTGAATACGAGAGCGTGTCTCGTGTTCGTTATTTATCGATGCCTTCATCCTTCAATTTTGGAGCATTTTTATTTTTAATGCGAGGAAATTGACAGCTTTGGTTAACTTTTTTGACAGCTTTTACACAACGCAGACCGAATCCGAGCTATCCCTATTTTGCCTTTTACATTTTCTGCTATTGTAACGGAAAAAATGCGGATATTCAAAACGTATATTTCATATTTTTTTACGGAATATTTAAACATCAAAAAAATATCCATAGTATCTTATGTGTTTTAGGTAAGTGGTAACGTGTCTGGCTTGTGTTTCTTCAATCTCCATGAAATTGTACAAAGTTTGAGCTTTCGAGTATTTTCGAAGAGTTCAAAAATCAGAGACTGTATTTCTATTGAAAAATTCTAGAAAAATTTATTTTCAGACAAAGTTGTATTTACGTGGAAGAGAGGGGTTGCTCTTTGACGTTAAGGTTTAAAGCCCAAAAATCATATCGGGTATTTTCGAGGAGCCCAAAAAACAGAGACTGTATTTCCATTGAAACATGCTAGAAAAATTTATTTGCAGACAAAGTTGTATTTACGTGGAAGAGAGGGATTGATTTTTGACGTTAAGGGTTGAAGCCCAAAAATCATATCGGGTATTTTCGAGGAGCCCAAAAATCAGAGACTGTACTTCCATTGAAAAATTCTAGAAAAATTTATCGGCAGACAAAGTTGTATTTACGTGGTAGAGATTGGTTGATTTTTGACGTTAAGGGTTGAAGCTAAAAATCGTATCGGGTATTTTCGAGGAGCCCAACAATCAGAGACTCTATTTCCATTAGAAAATTCTAGAAAAATTGATTTCTTGACAAAGTATTATCAACGTGGGTTGATTTTTGACTTAAGGGTTGAAGCCCAAAATCGTAGCGTGTATTTTCGAGGAGCCCAATAATCCAAGACTGTATTTCTATTGAAAAATTCTAGAAAAATTTATTTGCAGACAAAGTTGTATTTACGTGGAAGAGAGGGGTTGATCTTTGACGTTAAGGTTTAAAGCCCAAAAATCATTTCGGGTATTTTCGAGGAGCCCAAAAATCAGAGACTGTATTTCCATTGAAAAATTCTAGAAAAATTTATTTGCAGACAAAGTT
>NC_046659.1:67264161-67316832 GCF_010883055.1 Belonocnema kinseyi
TTTAAAGCCCAAAAATCATATCGGGTATTTTCGAGGAGCCCAAAAATCAGAGATTGTATTTTCATTGAAAAATTCTAGAAAAATTTATTTGCAGACAAAGTTTTATTCAGGTGGAAGAGAGGAGTTGATCTTTGACGTTAAGGTTTAAAGCCCAAAAATCATATCGGGTATTTTCGAGGAGCCCAAAAATCAGAGACTGTATTTCCATTGAAAAATTCTAGAAAAATTTATTTGCAGACAAAGTTGTATTTACGTGGAAGAGAGAGGTTGATCTTTGACGTTAAGGTTTAAAGCCCAAAAATCATATCGGGTATTTTTTCTAATGTGTCGGTAATACATCTGTTTACCCTATGTTTCAAAATTCTTATTCTAGAATACTTCAATTATAAAACGATGTTTGAAATTGATTAATTAATAACTCTTAAACTTTGAATTCTTTAGCTTTTCAAGTTTCCAATTAAAAGGCATCTCATTTTCAACTTTTTCTGAATAATTTAACTTTAAAGGTTTACAATATTTAAAATTCTTTAATTTTAAACGATGAAAATGAGATTGTTTCTTTACAAAAATAAAATTTTCAGTTAAAAAATGAATCCAATAATTTTAAATATCAATTGATACTACCAAGTATAATACTCAATAATATGTTATTTATCACCACAAAAATTTATATACATAATTTCAGTTTTACATTCTATTTTTGAATGCGCAATTCTAGATAGGTTTGATTTTTTAGGTTTTCAATTTCAAATTTTACATTCTTCTAGTTTTAAATTTAAATATTAAAACTGCCAGGACAATTTCACTAAAAATTGACTTTTTTATTTCTTTGAAGACGTAGAATATCAAACTCAAAGATTTGATAATTGCCCAATTTTTAAATTAAAATCTCAACTTAAAATGAGAATGTAAAAAAGCAATTTGTAATTAAAAGGCTCAAAATTAATCACTTTCTAAGACGGAAATCATAAATAGAAATCTTATTTAAAAAATGAATCGTTTAAAATTGTAAGATACCTGACTCGAGAATTTCATAATTAATGATAATTCTAAATGAAGTTTTAACTAGCTGTGAATTCGATCTTAGATATTTCAACTTTCTTTGTATTTACAATTTTATGTTGCTCAAGTAATGAACACCTTGCTTCTTTATTATGAATAATTCACACATATATTTGCTTTTTCATTGAGAAAGGTAAAATAAACGGCCTTTCATATTCTGACTTTAAATTTGATTTATGTTAATGAAAACATAATTTCTGTTTATAACCGATTTTTCAAATTATATAAATGAACTTAAATTCCGTGCCCTTCAAATCAATGAATTAATACTATAGGTTTATCGATTTGTATGGAATCATGACATCTATTCCATTCTTGCATAAATTTTTTATGACGTTAATTAAAAGAGTTTAACTATAAAAAAATGATTTTTCAAATATTATAAATGACCATAACTTCCTTAAACTTCAATGCAATGTATTAATATTATAGGTAAATCGATTCATGTCGAATCAACGAATCTTTTCTTATCTTGCGTCAACTAAAAATTATAGGAATGAGATAACTTTGACTATAAAAATCTATTATCCAAAGGTTATACATGACCATAACTTCTTTACTCTTTAATGTAATTCATTAATATTATAAGCCAATCAATTATTCCTCTCGAACCAAGGAATCCTGTGTACTCTTACTTCGGCTTCGAACTATGTTTTTAAAAAAATATTTACTACAAAAAAACGATTTTTAAACTAACGTAAAGTGCTAAAAAATGTAATGAATATTTTTAGAATTCCGTTGGTCAGTTTTGAAATATCAGTAGTAGAAATAAACCCTTAAAATGTCGTCAATTTATCTTGAACTGTCAAAAAAGTGTGACACTCACACATGCATACACGGATCCTCACACACATTTACCATTGCAAAGCTTCCTCGATGAGGAAGCAAAAATTATACGATTTGAAATTAAAACGATAAAAAATGTGCTTTAATAAATGAAAATTAAAATATTGGAAATTGATACCTCAGTAAATGAATAGTTTCTTTAATTTTTAATTCTTACAATTTTAGGGTTCTAAATTTTCATTTTCTTCATTTCATAACTTTTAATTTTGTAATTGAAATTGAAACAGTGAAATCTTGAAAAGTATGATTTAAAAATTAAACCTTTTTAATTTCCAAACAATTTAAAGTTACTTAAAATAAATTAAATTTTATAGGGTTTCAGTTTAAACAAGTTTTAATATCACAATTTGTGGTGACTAACAATTTTTTTAGTCTTAAATAAAGTTCGCATTCGTTTAATTTGTAACGTTTCACATTACAAATTTCTTTATTTTTAAGGTATGACATTTGAAATTACTTTTTTTAAAACTTGTATCAGCATTCAATTCTAAAGGTTTATAATTGAAAAATTTTCCATTTCGAATGTTGAAAATTACATTGAATGTATTTTTAATTTTAACAAAATTTTTGTGATCAATTTTAATGTTAAATTTTAATTTTTTCTGTAATAACATTGAAAGATTCTGGAACTCAAAAATATTCGGCTTCAAAAAATTCAATTTAATTTTTTATTTCAAATTCTGAAATTTTAATCGCTTCGAATTGAAAACTCAAAAGTTCAAAGGGATTGTCCATATATTACGTAAGACGTTTTTCTGTTGTTTGAATAAAGACGAAAATAATATTTTTATCAAGTTGAAAAGGACACAGCGATATAAACAAAAGAAAAATGTCTTACGTAATATATGGACGATCCCAAAGGGTTTAATGATTAAATTATGAAAACTTTCAATTAGAAATAATACAAGCTGAATTCATTTTAATTTTAAATTATTCAAGTTTCAAAATTATAATCTGTAATTATTCCATTTCGAAAGTTTCAAAATTTTCGAAATTCTAATCTGAAATCATTTCATACAGACATTCCTCAATTGAAAATAAAATCGTTCATTTTTGCATACATATTTTCAAAACTTCTGTCAGTTTTTTTAAACGCTTTAATGTAGAAATCATACAAGCTTAAATCCTTTTCATTCTATTTGAATTATTTTCCTTTTTCTTCTCATAGCAGAAGCTTTAAAAAGGTAACAATTTCTGAAATTTTTTAATTAATTGAATGAAGCGATCCTTAATTAAAACATTTCTAATACACTGTTCTAAACGATTATCCGAATGCATGGAAGTTGAGATGTATGTAAGGATGTGCGTATAGATGCGTCGATGTCAGACTTTTATGTGAATACGATTACATGAAAAAAGTTTTAGATAAATTGATGAAATTTTCAGGCTTTTTTCTCTTTTTTTCTTTTCATTGCTAATAACTTAAAGCTCACCAAAGGATTCATAAAAATATTTATTAAATTTTTGTAAGTACATACTTTATATGGTTTTAAACGCCGGTTTTTTATAGTAAAACTTAAAGTAATTAATATAACCCAAAGTTTGTGCAAGAATATAAACTATTTCTTGATTCCGAATGAATCGATTAACCTAAAATATTAATACATTTTATTTAAGGACAAGGAAGTTATGATCATTTATAATATTTGAAAAAATCAGTATTTTATAGTAAAACTTTATTAATTAACTTAATTCAAAATTGATGCAAGAGTGGAAAAGATTTCTTGATTCGAGAAAAAAAATCCTTTTCACCTCTAGTATTATTTCATTGCTTTGAAGAGTACGGATTTTATAGTCATTTATATATACGTAGTTGGAAAAATATGTTTTAGACAGCAAAAATCAAAGCTCATGTGAGATTAAAAAAGGCTTTTTATTTTGACTTCCTCTAGCATTCCTACTAGTATTCCAAATTTTACAAACAAATTTTTTGATTTGGCACGTTTTCAGTCCAAAATCATACAATATATATTTTTTTAATTTCCAACGATTTCAATTCTTAATTATTAGTTATTACTTAATTTTCAGATATTTTCTAAATCTAATATTTAAAATTTTTTGTTTAATAGCAGATTCTTCAATTGTTTATATGTTTAAAGATAGAAAGTGAAAGTTCAGAAACTTGAACTCGCGCTACGCGCGCATAAATCTGCTACTTGCCGCAGCTTCTATTATTAAGATTCTGTTCTATTCTGTTTTATTCTATTATGGAAGTATCGAATAACTGTAACTAGTGGATATTGAAGTGTGCCATTTTTAATTAAATATGGGGGAAAATGATGCTTGGAATATAAATCTTATACCTGTCGATACATTTATTTTTATCTATGTCACCCCCGCAAGCAAATTCTGTTGATTGTTTCTTGAAAAATAAACGCCCACGATTCTGCCACGGATGTTACATGCACTACTGTCATGAAGAACACTGATTTTAATTAAAATCAATCTTGTCTTAGAAAAATGTTCTTATTCCGTATTCCGTTTTTAATGCAATATTCAATAACTTTGAAAAGTTCTAATGAGTTTCCACCATGAAAAACAAAACATTCGTTTATGTTATTTTAAATGTGGTTGAAACCATTTTCAACATTCGTCAAACTAAAATATAAAATTTGTCTTTATTAAATCAATTTAAGGATTAAGATTTTTAACAATCCGGCAATAATTCTTTTAGTCAAATTTACTTTTTCAATTCAATAATACACACATATAAATAAAACGGGTATTTTCAGTATTTTAGATATTTTGTATAAATAATTGATAATAAGGGCATTTAAAAAGAAATTTTTTCAATTCAAAATGGTTTTTTAAATAAAAATTATAGCCATTTAAATTTATGTATAGTACTTCCAGCATAATTTCCCAATATGAAAAGTTTTCTTCGACATTTATCTAAATCTTACATGACTCGAAATATTATATGCAACACGGGACCAAAGTAGATTTTCCCTTGGGTAATCACTGCCACCGCGAGAAGATCGTGTAGTAAACCCATCTGCGGGTAAAATCTGCTCCTTTCGCCCCTTGTTGCATAATGTACTGTTTTCAATTCAAATCTTGTAGAACTTTTCTGTTCTAAGCTTTCTTTTAATATGCATTTCATAAAAATCTAAATATAGATTATTTAATTGAGATATTCTAAAGTTTAATAAGAAACTTTTGTAACCTCCTTAAAGCTCCTTGAAAAATTTGCTTAGACTTGTTGTGATAATAATAATAATAATTATTATTATTCTTATAAAGCTTAATATACCTTAAGGCTCCTTGGAAACTTTGTTTAGACTTGTTGTGATAATAATAATTATTATTATTATTATTCTTATAAAGCTTAATATACCTTAAGGCTCCTTGGAAACTTTGTTTAGACTTGTTGTGATAATAATAATTATTATAATAATAATAATAATTTAATTTTTTACATATTTATAAAGAATGATTTGCTTATTTATCTCACTAAATTTTTTTTTTGGCATTTCCATGTCACCTATTTTTGCAAAAAAACTCATATTCTCACCTTTTTAACGACAACGGATACTGTGATGATTTTAAACATAAAAAGCGTTTCATTTTTATATCGACGACTTTTGTAACATGAGGTTGTTTCCTCGCAAATGAGGTTTGATTAAAATAAAGTGACGACTCAAATCTGAGAAAAAAGTTTTATTTGCAAGTGGCTTATATATAAAATAGGAATATTTCAAACTTATGTAGAATTAAAAAAAAATGAATTAATAGGTTTAATGTTGTGTTTTTTAATTTTAAATGTCCAAGTTTTAAACAATAACTATAATTTTAAAACCTTGATGATCAATCAATTTAAAATCTTTAATTATAAAAATTGTTTAATATTATAGATTGATGCAATTTTATAAATGAATAATATCAAATTCTGTGAATAAAAATACTTTCTTGCATTTATTTTCTTTCAAATTAAAAGATTTGATCGATCACAAATTCCAACTTGAAAATTTTACCCAAAAAAACATTTTAAAAATATTGAATATTGAAAATAAAAGTTCACTTAAAATGTTTCCAACTGAATACCCGCAAAATAATTATCCAATTTTTAGTCTGCAGCATTTGAAATAGGGTCCTTTATTAATTAAAAAATGTCCATTAATGAAATTCTTTAAGAATTTAATTAAATTCAAATTCGAAGGCTTCGAAATCAGAAAATCTGCAAATGAGAAACGTTAAGAAGCCTAAACTTTCAAAGTGCATGCACTCAAAGTTAAACATTTTTTACTCTACAAACCCTAATAGTTTTAGTTGTATGAGTAAAAAATTTATAATCAAAACTTACTAAAATGAACACTTTGGAATTTTCAACACATAACATTGAAACGTGAGAAAATAAAAAAAAAGTTGAAGTTAAGCTACTTTAACATTTAATTACTTCAAATTGGAAGTTTGCCAACCTATAAAGGCATGCGCACGTCTGTCTGGCCCATTTGAGTTTTTATTTTGTTTAAATAGTGCAATTTTATGAATTCAATCTTAGTCAAGGCAAAAAAGTCCTATTCTCAGTTACATTTAAAAAAAAAGAAAATTACACTATTTAAACAGAGTAAAAACCTACATGGACAAGGCAGACGTGCTTTTATATATTTAAAAATATTTTAAAATAATTACAGGACAATACAATGAATATAATGAATACAATAGCAATTAAAAATTTTACTTTATTTTTCAAATTGTTGCCTCAAAAATAAGAATATTTTTAAACAATACATTCAAAAATAAAGTATTTCTGTTTTGAAAATGCTTTTCATCTGAACACTTCACGCCAAATGCATTCCAAATTTTGCAAAAATTGAATGGTCTCTGAGGTGATCAATCAGAATTGAGATTATTGCGTCTTTGCAAAACAATGTTGAGTTGTCAGATTAGTTGTAATTAAAAAAAAAATCTTAATGTCGACCAAATATTATCCTGTTTCGTATTTATCAATTACCAAATTTCAGACTGATACAATTATTCATATTTTAAAAATAAGTTAGGAGAATTTGAAATATGTGACATTAATTAGACAGTCTGTATGTTTACGGAAAAACCCAGCTATTTCTACAGAAATAAATATGGGCAAAATGCTCATTCATCCAATTTTTTTTCTAATTTTTATTTTTTTTAAATATTACCAATTGATACATGCGCTTCGAATTGTGCATAGCTTATCAGCTAATTTTCGCCCACCCAATTCGCGGCTATTTCCCGGCTTTTGTCCCAGTTGTAAACATCAAATCTTCTCCTGCTAGAAACACGAATAAAACGCAATTAATATCAGGTTTTCCCATGTGTAATTTTATGTATTGTGATATCTTATTATATTTAGACAGAATAACATTTTTGTAATTTATTGTGTCAAGTGCCATAAACAATTACATTACAATTGCTTCAGACATTTCGAGACACGAATGTGGCCCTCTTTAGTGAATTGAAAATTGTATCTGAATTTTTTCAATTATTTATACACTTTTTCAAAACTTCTAAATTTTTTTTAACTTACTTGATATTTTCTCTATCATTTTTTAATCTTGCAAAATTTAAAATGTTGCAGTTGTATTTAATCTTTTTAAAACTTCGAAATATCTCTGAATCTTACTCCAATTTTTTCTTAGACTCTTTAATCTTGCAAAATTGAATAATTTTGCTTTAAAATCTTCTACATTCATTTTCGAAATTTTTGAAAATAATTTTAAATTCTTTGAATCTTTTTCAATTTTTCTTAATGTTTTTACTTTTTAAATTAAAAAATCATTTAGAAGCTTTCCAGGAATCTTAAGAATTTGATTTGGATCTTCTCGAAACAAAAATTCAAGAAATTTAAATTCGATTAAAATCAAATTCAAAATCCTATTTAAGGTCCAATAATCAATTTAATGTATATAATTCTAAATATCATCCTTTTTAAACCTTTTAAATTTTTTAGAAACCTCTTTTTTTTCTAAATAAAAAAATCTAAATTTGATTTTCAAATAATTTAAAATCTTCAAAACTTAAAATTAAGAAATCTTAATCTCGGTATCTGCAATTTTTTGATGCCCATAATTTCATTCTTCTCATCTCTTTAAAGTGTGAAAATGATTTTAAATGATAGTGTGATAGCAAAATCTTAAGAACATAATTATTTCCCATTATTAAAATACATTTTAAAATTAAAATTTTCTGCTCAGGAATATCAGGATCTGCATGTGGTTGTGCGATTTTAGGTAAACTTTAGAAAATTACAGTGTTATATAAAATACATTTGGGGTCCAAAGGATTTTTGAGAATTTTCAAAATTGCACGCCATGTTTAATTTCGGCATCACATTTTTTTGAAATATCTATATTTCTGAAACCATTGAAGGAAGTTTAATAAAAATTGTGGGTGTTCTAGATAAAATTATACGCTTTAAATTCAGAATTCAAAAAAAAAATATTAATTTTGACCAAAAAAATGTCCAGAAAAATTTTGGATTTAGTTTTTCGTGAAAAAGAGAAAAAATGTCTCATTTCTTGTTAAGAGAATTTAATTCCTTATAATTTCACCTTTAATTTAAAAAAATTGACGTGACTTCCAGATCATGAGATAATGTGTCGCACAGTGGGGAAAGAGCACATTTTTTGACAAAACCACCCGACACGTACCATTTAAAACTAATATAAATCGATATAATAACTAACTAAAAATTATTCTCAGTCGGTTAGATACTAATGTGCGATTACAATTAGTCAAAAATAGCCGACTTTAAATAATTATTTAAACAATTTTTGTAAAAAAGTACACATTCCGACCATTTTGTCTATATAAAATATTTGTACATTAAAATAAACCATTTTTTACAAAATCTTACAATTATAATTAAGAGCTTTTGACGCTCTGAAAAAAATGACAGTCAGTGTTTTTGACAAGACAGTACTAGTTCAGTTCACAAAAAAAGATTAGTCAATGTTATGAAAAAAATTATCGCAATTTGTGTTTGTTAAGAAAAATTGTTTATGAACTTTAATGCTCATAATTATTATGGACCCTCAGAGAAAAAGTCGTCTAGAAATAAAAGTATCATCCTGGTATCTGTTTTGTTTTGAGCCACGTGAATTTCTTTTTTGTAACCAGACAGAATTATTTGGCTACAAGAAAATCATGAAAAAATGGTCAAAATGTGTATTTGTTTACAAAAATTGTTTAAATAGTTTTTAAAATACACCTATTTTTGAGTAATTGTAATCGCACATTAGTATATATCGTATTTCATACAAAAACTATGGATTTTAAATACGCGTCGGGCTGTTTTGTCAAAAAATGTGTGCAGCAAACGGTCCCACTAAATTTTTTTTAATTTTTAATTTAAAGCGTATAATTTTATCTATGACAAATACAATTTTTATTAAAATTCCTTAAATGGTTTTAGAAATATAGATACTTCAAAAAAATGTGATGTCGAAATTCAACATGGCGTAACTTCCGTAATTTTAAAAAGTTTCAAAAATCCTTTGGATCCTAAATGTCTCTTATATAACACTATAATTTTTCTAATTTTACCTAAAATCAAACAACCACTTTCAGATTTAGAAACATTTAGAAATAAATTTTATTATGAAATTAAATGACTTATTTTGAAACTTTTATTTTTTAAATGATGCTGCAAATAATCGTAATCTTTATTAATAGAGAGCAATATATGGGGGATCTAGTGACTAAAACTTTTCAAGAAAATATTATAAACATTAAAAATGAATTTGTCTTGTTATCACGATTAATAAAAATATCAGATTTTCCAAAACTTTACATTTTATTCGTCTCGTATTTGTATTCCCTGGTCATTCCTCATTCGTTTGCGGTTTTAGTTTTAACCCCGGCTATTTCGCGGTTAATAAACTCCATGTGTAGAATTTTTGAATAGAATGATAGAAATCTTGTTAGTTGACCTTATTCTGGAGAATCAACATTTTTTATTTTATTGTATGAATCAGGATATAAAATGTCGTATAAGAATATACTCTAGTTTGTAGAAAAGTTATTTTATTTTTTTAAAGCACTCTCTACAGAAATAAGTAGTGCTTTTTATCACGAAGCCCCACTGATTTCCACCCTTTTCCATACACCACGACTGCGCGCGCTAGGTCAGTCCGGACTCTATAAAAGCGAAGCGAGGCGTCGCGACGCTCCAGACGCGAAACACGCGTAGCACCGAAAATGTAATCGTGCTATTTTCTTCAGTATAATCTGTGATCATCCACTATTATCAAAATACTTAAGTGAAACAAAACGTCGACGTTTTTAAAAGTCGATGGTATATATAAAGCGTGTAAAGGTAAAAGTGCTGCGGTAGTTTTTGGGGTGGGAGTTTCCAAAATCAGAAATAAAAATGTAAACATTAGGAGTAGATAGTTGCTTAGCACTATAGCTTCTTCGATAGAAAACTGTGTTAATTAACAAAGAGATTTCTGTTTGGAGTTCTGTTTTCCTGAAGATTTTCCTGGTATATCGTGACATCAAGGTAAGAACCGCTTTATGCTTTTTAAGCAGTTTCCACTATTCCTTACAAAAAATAGTATTCCTAGCTTTTTACATATTTGGTTATTATTTTTACGTGTCATAGATAAAATCATATTGGTAGAATTTTAATTCATTTTCTGTGACGCTTTGATCTATTCCGATGTCCTACTTTCGCATTTTTATTTATATATTTTTGTTTTAAGTACAAAGTGTATTCTAAGAACCTTGAACAAAAATGCCATGTATCTTCCCATTCTCGCATGTTTAATTATTAAGAACTATTAAGAATCTCGTTAGATCATCAAAATTAATTCGTATATGGGAACAAATTAAATTTCTATTATCTTAAATTACTGAAATACTTATCGAACAAAAATTCGGCTGCAGATTTCTCGTTAAAATCAGGTGTCAATCGGTTAGATAGATTAGGCTGTAGAAGTAAGCGAATGTGAAAATTCAATTTTTGACAATAATCCAATAATAATGCTTTATTTATCCAAACACTTTGTCCAATATTTTACTAATTAATTTATGAAATGTTGAAAAAAGTATCAGCATGGGTAAATAGCCGGATTTTTTCAGTACAAGTAAACAGGAAAATATTCAGTGAATTACAAATGATACAATTAACAGCAAATTATATTTACTAACATAATAAATTAAATTAATTGAAGATAATTTTCTAAATAAAAATTTTGACATTGTATGTTAATGTAAAAATCATGCAAAAAAATAAATAATTATAACAATGAAATAGCAGGAAAATGGAAAATATAATCCGCCAATTTTTATAATACTGAAAATGGCGTCTGAAAAATCATTTTTTTAATGTATAGAGGGCACTTCATAGAATTTTGACATGTATTTTTATATAATAAATTTTAGTATTTTAAGCTTATTATAATATAATTATATTTACTATTATAATTATTTTTAGGCAGATGTTTTTGCTGGTAATTAATATTCTAAGAATTAATATTTATACTGTAAATGATTTAAAACCCTCAAACAATTGCATAATTGTGATTCAAACTAAACGATTCTAAACGAAAATAACAATTCTAGAATCTAATACTGCTAATTGTCTGTAAATCTGAGTGCTCTATTGACCAAAAATGAATTAAGGTCACTAGAACGAATGTCTGATATATGCATTCTACGGTGACCGATTACAGGCCAGATTAAAATAATTCATAAAATTTTTAAACACTTTTTCCAAAGAACAAACTCAAGTGCTGTTTTTTATATTTATGATATTATTTACAGAATAATGAATTATTTATCAAATACTTTTTTTAAATATTCAGCCTAAGTAGGGAGGCGTCTAGTAGTGCAAACTGTTTACCCATTTTAGATCGCTAAAGAAACAGTAAACCAAGTTCCTAAACAAAAAATGTATTAACTGATAATAAACATCATTAATTTTCTAATATGAAGATTAGGCCCTGTGATTTCAGAATCACGTATCTGCAATCATAAACATATTTCAAGTCCATGTTCTCAGACGCTCAAATAGCTACGACAAAGCAAAAGTTAAATATATACTTTGCATTCGAATTCCCAAGATAACCCAGTAGGTAAAAACCGGAACATTAAAAAAAAGACAAAATCATTTTTTCCCAAAATTAAACCATTTTTAAAAATAAATTCAAGACTTATTGTTCACATTTTGTCACTGTCTCATTTCGAGATTACAAGTCTTCGTCCGGGTGGAGACAGATAGTGATGAACGACACCAACTAAGGATTAGGAGTCCTTTTTTCCAAACTCTCGGATTATAGCTTACGTCGCAAGTTTTTTACTTTTTTTCAACGATTTTTTTGTGTTAAAAGCTGAAACCAACAAATTAGAATATAATATTTTTACTCAATTATTTCTAGATTCAAGAACTGAGTTTTCCTTTGCATTACAACTGACCGACACCAGAAATTGCTACGTTTCCCATATGTTTTTGATTGTTTTCTTATGTTCAAACTGAGGAAAATATTTGGCTACAATTTTTAGAAACGACGGAAAGTATATTAGTATACGTCCGGCTGGGCCGATAAATTTTTTATTTTGTTAAAAGACTTCAATTTAATAAATTTTTCATTTATAATGTAATGGAGAACAGGGCCTCAAACGCTATTATATAGGACGCCCTTCTTAATTACATTAAAAATTAAATATGAATAAAATTACATTATTTAAACAAAAGTTTTTTTGAATTCAGTAAAAAATTTTCAATAGTATGAAAATAAGAAGAAGAAAAAAATACATGAGAAAAGGGCAATTTATGACGTCATAGAATACCATTTTCCCTTAAAAACACTGAAATTAAATTCCGCAATGCTCTATCTCCTTTTTTTACAAATGCGGCCAGAAATTGTCTACAATCATACATAGTGCAAAAATAAAAAAATTTCCAGAGATTTCTCCGTGAGTTATATAAAGTTTTTAAAAGATTCTAACTTGCAATTCGAAATCATAAATTCGATCAAAATAATGCAAATACATAATATATTCTTGGTGATAAATTTTTACAAGGACTTTTAATACTTATTTCGTTATTCTTGCATTTCCAAGAAAATAGAAAAAAATATATATCACAACTTCGATAATAAATGTCTTAACAACCACATTAAATGTTTCATAACTGTTTTTGACTTCACTTGAAGATCACATTATGCAACCAAAATGTTAAGGTCTCTGGATCTGGGGCTGAGAAAAGCGCAAACAAAACGCAAAAAGGGCGACCTTGTTTCGTACAGTTGCCAAGCACGTAAACACTTGAAAATGTAAGATCTTAAACTTGCCATTTTTTAACCTATACAATTATTTTTTCCAATAAATTTTTATTCCAGAGTGTTAATTTATTTGGGTAGATATTTGCATGAATAAGACTTTCATGATCAAAGAAATTTTTATTCTCCTATAAAGTTCACGTATTTCATTTTTGGGAACGCAACTTTTAAAGTCTTAATGTATTAATAATTGAGTCACTAACTTCAGTAATTGAACTAAATAGTGGGAGATATTATAGAAACTTGTTATCGATTTGGAGACTCTAAAGGTCTTCAGGACAGCCAGCCCCAAAACCTCCCACTGGTATCGATCATACCAACTTTTAAGTAGATTTAGGTTGGAGGTACGACCGTAAATTTGACTGTAAACTCAAACTGTAGGTCGAGTTCGCACAGAAAATCATTTTTGGCCGAAATCCAGATGTGGAATCGCCAAAGAAATAATCGATCGACGCACGTCCTTTCGCTCGCTACACCTCGTAAATCCTTTGAAATTTAACGATCGCAGCGATTTAACCACGCATTAACATTATAGGCCAACAATAGAGCAATGTATAGAATAACCCTCATAACATACATTTTTTCGCAATATTTCAGATCTAGACGGGGAGGCCAACAAACATTTGTATTTTTTGACCAAAAAAAATCGTACAATTTTTTTGAACAACGTATTTTTTGAAACATTTCGGATTTCCTCTAAGTTATTATCACTTCATAGTGACTTTCATGAAAAAATTTACAAAGACATTTGCATTTATCTTAAATAGAAGGAAAAAAAAATGTATGACATTTTTATTAAATAAAATTTTTCAGAACGAAACAGTATAAGAATAAATCTTTGAACGATTAACATTTGTTTCAATCTAATATTATACCTAAGTAAATGTGAATCGATCAAATATTTCATGAAAGTTAAATATTAATAGATTTGAATTGATTTAATGAATCTCACTAATTTTTGGTTGATTTGATCTTTATCATTTGATTAATTTGTAATAATAGAATAGCAGTAAACTAGAAGTTGCTATAATGAACATTAAAATAATAATATGTTATATAACTGGTGTTTTATTAATAAATTATACATGTTTGTACAGTTTTGGAAAATTTTAAATGGTGACTTTTCGAGCTGAAAAATAGAAAGGGAAACTTCTGTCACATCCGACCCCTTTTCAATCTTTTTCAGTGCCAGCTTTATAGGCAAAAAGTAAAACGTCAGTCCGAGGAGATCAAAAAACATTTGTATTTTTGTAAAAAAAAAAATTAAACAATTTATTTGAATAACTGATTCTTTTCAACGTTTCAGCTTTCCACGGAATAATTATTACTTTATACTCACTTTTATCATTCTTTTACAAAAACATTGTATTTTTCTAAAAAAAAGAACAAGAAAATAAAACAATATTTTTGTTTTGTTTTACTCGTATTTCAGAACGAAACGGTATACGAATAAATGTATATAATACGTAAATAACTTTTTGCCTGATTAGGAATATTAAAATAGTATACAATTTAAAATTACTATAATCAACATTAAAATTATATTTAAAATAAACGTTGTTTCATTATTTAATTATTAATTTTTTTACAATTTTTTCAGTTTTAAATAGTAATTTTTCTACCTGCAACATGTAGAGGAGAACTTCGGTTACACTTGACCCATTTTTCAACTCGAAAAATAACTAATCATTGCTCTGTTTTGAAATTTGATCTCTATTTTTTCGAATTGACCTTGACAATGTAATTTGTGAACATTTTCGAGGTTATATTCGTAATCAGCACGTAAAAATACTTTATCATATATGCTTTTAATTGGTTATGAACGTGATTTTTCAGATTTTCGGAGAGAAATATGAAACTACAGTGAAACTCTGAGGTAGAGCCATTGAGAGATAGCCATTCATTCGAAATTCAGAAAAGTCATAAAAGTAAACAATTACCCAATTTTTGTGATTAAGCCGTTTTGTAGTAAACAACTTTACAAAATTAGTTATTAAAAAAATTATTTTGCAAGTTAAAATTGTTTGAAGAAACTGAAAATTCTTGCTTTTATTTTTTAGTTAATACTGAAGAAGCATATCATTATCCAATGTTATGAAAAAAATGTGGGCATTTTTAAAGTGCGAAAATTATTTCCAAAAAAGTTACGAAATCTTGAAACGGGTAAAAATTACGACATTTTTTATTAAGGTTATCAAAATAATTTCATGTTCCTTTGATGTGCAATTAACTAAATAAATAAAAAAGTAGTGTAAATTTTCAAAAAATTGTACCTTAAAAACATTTAAAAATTATTCGATTCATTTAATGATTTTCACTCCACCCTGATATTACAGGCATAATATTTCTTTAAAAATCTATATTTATCAATTGATGTTAATTGCAAAAGGTTATTTTCAGAGCTCGTGGGTAAAAGACATGTCAAAAAAGTATAATTGCTAATTGAAGAAACCTAAATAAGATTTTTATTATTTAGAAAATCCTTCTATAGTTAATTTCTTTAGATTACCACACATTAAAATATTAAAAGAAATAATTAGAAAGCTTTAAATTTGCACTATCCCTCTTTGACTTTAAGTACTTATAATGGAAAGAATTATTTTTTGTTCATCACATTTGTAATTGGCAGTTTGAGCAATGATTTATAAAACTGATTAAAATCGCTTTCCGTCAGAGTGCAACCCGAGAACATTATTTTTTTGCAAATTATATTATTAAAAATCCAATCTGTTTCCTTCATTATCCTGATGTCAGAGTCGAAGAGTGACAAATCTCTAGTGAGATTGGTTTTTTAAATAATTTAAATATCGTACAATATATGGGGACAACCTATAGAAAGTGTTTTCGAATGAACTTTTTATTCATCTTTGTCAAATATTCTACAGGATATTTCAATTGTTAATTAAAATAAATCAAGGTAACTGTCTTCCTTACTGCGTGGTATTGGTAGAAAATCCTTTGACGTCAGAGTTATGTTCACAGAAAGTTATCAAACATTTGATGTATTTGTTAATGCATCAGTCGAGACGATGTGTCTGTCGCAGAAACATGCATTGTTGAGAAAACAGAACTTGTTTTACAGATGAAAGAATTTTATCAAATCAATCGAGAACATAATAATGTTGAGGTAACTTTAGTTGCTTAACTGACAAACCCCCGTAAACGTAATCGAGCGAGATAACGATGACGTACCTATGACGCAGTTCTATCGACCTTCTCCCCCTTAATTATTTGCAAACGAGTACAAGTATCAGTAGCACGTGACATAGTAGGTCAAATGAGAGAGTGAACCTGAAAAATCGATTATTCGCATCCATCCCTATACATAATACCTTCACCTTAAGAATATGTCTAAATGTCAAGGATATCTTTCCTTTTTCATTGTGCTTTTACACAGATATTAGATATCAATGAATGAAGTCGCCTCTATAAGAAGCTCACCTTGCCTACATCACTTCGATTGAGTTACAGAAAATTCTTTCTTGTACGATACTAAATTGTAGGTGCAGATATTTAACGTCCAAATTAATTTTTTTATTCTTCACGATTAGGCGCCACCCATAAATAACTTAAATAATTTTTTGCCTGTTACGTAATTTTCTCCAGTATTTTCAGTATAACAGTATTCATCAAAAGCTTAATAATTTTTTTAAATACTAGCACATATTGTAAACTATTTAATATTGGTTATGTATTTTTCTAGATTTTTCAACAAGCTAAACATGACCTAAAATAACCTAAGATATTGATAAAAATAAACGTTAATACGTAACATAAAACGAGATTATAAAATTTTGTCAAATCTTTTATCAGACAATTTGAGTTTATATTTTTAACATTCGTATAGAAGATCGGAAGCCCTTACTAAACTTCGTAGATATATATACTTCCTGTTTAATCTGCCGTCAAACCTAGAGTAATAAATCTCCAAATCTTAGGAAAAGGATGTATTTATTAAATAGCACAAAGCACGATAAACTTAAAAATAATTGTTGATTTTTTGTTGTTGGGTAGTATCTAGTAATTTTCAAAATTGCGAAAAAACTCTGTTTTTATGTATATTTTTTGCAAATACCCTAACATTTTTTGCTGTTTTAAAATCTTTGGGATTATCTTCATAAACAATGAAACTCTTCAATAGCCCTCCCTTCTATAGCCCCACCGAGAATTGACGCCGCGCCGCATGTTGGTATAACAGGAGCTGCGCGGGGTGCGCGGGATCTGCGGCTGTCACTCAGGCGAGCAGTCAGGCGTGAACAAACAAAAGCGAAGCAGGCTATTATGAGTTAGTTGCCACCCACCGGCAGCCCCAAGATTGGCGTTATAGAAGAGTTTCACTGTATCTTAAAAACTCTTCAAATCATTGAAATCCTCTGTAACCTTTTAATTCTTCTGAATAAATTCTTCAAAATCTTATTAAAATATTATAAAATCCTATAAAACTGAACAAAATTTAATGCTGTTCCTTGAAATACCTTGAAATTTTTAAAATATCTTGAAACTGGCTTCGAATCCTTTAAAATATCCTACAATATTTCCCAACCTTTGAAATACTTTAAAATTTGGGAGACTTCTGATAATTCCATGGAATCTTTCAAAATACCCTAAAATCTCTATAATCCTTTCAAATCTCTTCAAATTCTTTAAATCTATTGGAATTCCTTAAAATATTTGAAAATCTCTTCGAATCCAGTAAAAATAAATCAAGCCTGATGATATTACTTGAAATTCCTGGGCATTTTTTTAACTCTTGAAACTTTCTTGGAATCCTTTAAATGCATGAATATATTCTCAATCCTTGAAAATCTTTTAAATCCTCTGAAATCGCTTCCAATTCTTAAAATCTATTGAAATTCCTTTGAATATTTGAAAATCTCTTCAAATATTTGAAATCCCTTAATTCTTTTCAATAATATTCCTTAAAATATCCGAAGTTCTATGAAACAATTTGAAATCCTGGAAATGTATTGAAATACTTTTTTTTGAGAGCCTTCAAATTTCGTCAGATTACTGAAATTCCCTTGTAATCTTTTTAAATATCTGGCCTCAAGCCGATAAACTTTAAAAGTGTTGAATGTTTTTGCAGAAAGTAGTAATTTCAAAAATTGTGAAGACTTTTTTGTATGTATATTATTTTACAAAATGATAAAAAAATTAAAATGCTAATGTAATTAAATTAAATTGTAATTAGGTATATGCTATAATGTTAGATACATGGATTTTCTATAGGGTTGATTTGTTCAAAATATTGCGTAACACTATTAATTTACCCCCGCCCCCATCTAACAGATTTGAACATTTTACCGAACATTCTCCCACTTAAAAGCTGTTATGTAATTTATGGATGGCGCCACATAAAAAATACTTTACTAGAATTTCAATTAACTTTTCTCCAGAGAAAAGAAAATGTTGCGTAAACAGACTAGCATAGCTCTTCAAAAAGCACTATTACGTTAGATAGAGTGAATAAATCAACCCCCTAAATTAGGAAACATTCGCAGTTTCCGTGATTTGTTCTCCATTTGAAGAAAAAATCCTTGAGATTGTAACATTCACTGTGTAGACTATTGCGACATATAAACGCTTAAAGTTTCAAAATATTGTTATTCAAATAATTAATTTAACATTATGATTTTTTACTATACAAATTCATAAAGAAAGGAAAAGGACCTCATAAAAGACAAATTTTTTCGTAAAACTAAGATTTTAAAAATCATTTGGAAAAACACAATATTTGTCAACTAAATATTTCCTAAAAGCCTCATCAATAAATAATTTTAAGACTTGAGATTGTCTATTAGGTTCTTCATTCACTTAATACAAAATAAGACCCTTATACCACATACATCAAATTTTCAACTTTGCTAAACAAAATTCGACATAAAGAATGATGAAGTAAAAAGCTGTCTGAGAATAAGACAAATTATTTGTAACTTTCCACAACTTCTAAAATGTTTTATCATATGAAAACTTTAGCATTTAAAATTCAATTGTTAATTTTCTAACTCTTCTAAAAATATTTTTCAGCTTTTATTGTTTGAATTGGAAACAGTCGATTGTTGAATATTTACAATTTGTGGGTGCCAAAATATAATAAGTTTGACCTAGAGTTATTTGAAAAATTAAGCTTAATCCTTTTCGATTTTGTAGCAAAATTTCTTCAATTTACGAGCTTGTAAATCTTTGAGTTTGAAAGCTGAACTGAAGTGTGTTGTTTATACCACTTTTGAATAGAAATAAATATTGAATAGGACACGGAAATAGATTTTGTTTGAAATTTCAATTTTACATCATTTTATTATGCATTGAATAAGTATTATACGAGAAAGCAGGCCTTAAACAAATATATTTAACTATTATACTTTCAGATACTTTTTTCATATACTTTGCCAAATCTCCACGTTTCGAAATATTCTGAATCCGAAAAATAGGTTTTAACGAATGTGTCTGTCTGTATGTATGTATGCTTGTTGTATGCCTGAGCGTGTGTCTGTAAGCACGATAACTTTTGACAAAATTATTCTATTAGATTGACCTTTTATACACTCTTTGAGTACCACAAACTGAAGGTGAAATTCATTAGCCAACTATTTGGGATAAAATATAAAAAATCTAGAGAATTTTGAAAAATTTTGAGACCTTTTTTGTAAGATTAAAAATTATATATGCGGATATTCATAGTTAGATAAGAAAAAAAGTCAAATAAGAAAAACGTTGCTTTTTGAAAGCCCTATAAGATTATCACAAAAACTTTTTAAATTTGATTGAAAAATTGAAAATTCAAATTTTGATCGCAAAAAATAAGGAAAAATAAAGGATTCCATTTTGCGGCCAAACTATACAAGATACAAAAAAAATGAATCGACAAAATTTGTGCAACATAAAGAGATCTACGACTTTTTTTGAAATCACTTTTTGATAGAAGCCGTAGTTTGTGTTTTAGAATTTAAAAAAAAAAAACTGAATAAGAAATTAAAAATTTTAATTTTTGGACAAACGAAACAGCGGTCTTAGGGCTCGAAAACCGCGGACCTCCAACGTAGTCCGAGCCCCTAACCAACTGAGCCACCCACCCTTTTTATAATTTGAAATGGATAAAATTATTTTTTATGAAATTATTTAATACGTACATAATTTATTTAATTAAACAATTTTATTATTAATTGAAATTCTTTTCTTATCTTTCGTTCAACCTAGGCACATGGCAATAATAAAATCAAAATTAATTAGAATCTAATGCAGCATATACTTCCATGTTCTATTCAATTTTATTTTTATTCACGAATAGTATAAAAAATCACATGCAATGAGCTTCACAATTCAAAGACTGACAAGCTTTTAAATTGAACAAATTTACTAATAAACTGAAAATAAGATTGAGCTTACTTTTTCAAAATAATTTCAGTACGAGCTAATTATATTTTAACACCCAAATACAAAATTTTAATTTAAATTCTTCATAATGCACAAATTTTAGTAGTTTAAAATTGAAGGATTAATTATTTAAAACATTTAATAATAATTTCATATTTTTATAATCATTTTCGTTAATTTTATAATAATTGTGATTGTCAATTTAATTTCGATACCAAAAGTATAAAATACGAGTCCAAAAATATGACAAAAAACTAAACTATAAGTTTCTCTTTTTGTTTCAGATGAAGCTTCACGAGAAAAAAGAGTCTGCAATTCACAAGGTACAGGAGGTTCCCCTCGATGAGGTGAATTTAACAAAGGAGTACGATGTAGAAAAAACCCTAGGAGAAGGTAGTTTCGCCAAGGTTTTATTGGCTACCCACAAAAAAACTCAGACCAAAGTAGTCTTAAAAGCCGTGCACCAAGAACTGACTTCGGAGAAAGATTTCTTTAGAGAATTTCACTTTTCCTATCACCTATCACCTCATCCAAACATCCTCAGTTCGTACGCAGTTGCCTTCAAAGCAGAAAACTGCTACGTCTTCGCCCAAGAATTCGCCCCCTTTGGAGACCTTGCAGGAAACGTAAGAGCCGGAGGATTATCTGAGGATGTCTGCAAAAAAATCGCATCTCAGTTAGCATCTGCTCTTGATTTTATGCACTCAAAACAACTCGCACATCGAGATGTCAAACTCGAAAACATTCTTGTATTTGCACAAGACATGTCTAAAATCAAACTCTGCGATTTTGGTTGCACAAAGCGGGAAGGATCTCTGGTCAGTAAAATCACTTGCACCTGGGTGCAATTCTTGCCACCGGAAATTCACGAGGTCATCAAAAATGAAAGGTACACCTGCAAGAAGAGCGCTGATTGTTGGCAATTCGGTATTGTCCTTTTTGTTTGTTTAACTGGAAACCCTCCTTGGCAAAGTGCTGTTCCTATTCAGGATCCGGATTACTCAGCCTTTCAACGATGGTTAAAAACACGGCTGAATGTTCCACCAAACTTCAGGAGATTCACACCGAGGCTCCTGAGGTTTTTCAGGCGAATATTTGAACACAAACCCGATAAGAGGCCACAAGTGACGGAGATCAACAAGTACCTGAAGGATAATTGGTTTGTCAATAAAATAAGCCATAGTGCAACCTCCACTTCAGTTGATGTGAGCGAGAGCTTTCTGAAGAAGGCAGAAAGTCTTATGTACTTGGACACTATGATTGATGACCGGCATAATATTGATGAGAACAAAAACAAATTAAGGAAGCTTCTCAGCAGCTATGGCCTTGAAACCACTGTAGACCAGAAAGTTGTGACCAAAAGGATTTGGGAATGGGTGATGCAGTGTGATTCAAACGTGGGAGAATCGGGACTGATCAGTGGATTTGGTACAGATTCTATGTGAGAGATGGTTAAGTCTTCGAGTGAGCCGTGTCTGAAAACAATGAAACAGGAACGAAAGTTCAGCCTCGTAGGCATCGGCCTACCGTTTAAAGATACCAAACGCTGAAATCGTGATGAACCAAAGTGTCTCTGTGATCTCTGTTAAATTTAATGTTACGTATTACCTAGCCGGTGACTGATTATTCATCAATCAGAATGAATATTTTTTCTTCGATCATTCACCGTTTCTGATAGATGAAACATCAGTCCTATAGTATTATCCTACACTCGTTAAACCTACTCGAATATGAAAAAATGCTCCAACAAGAGTATTTCTATACTTAGATAAGGTTCAAGTAGTCAATTTCTAAACCTGACCAACTGTTGATACCAATTAGCAGGGTGTCTACGTGTACAGAAGAACTTTATTGCCTATTAACCTTTTTCGAAAAATATATCCCGGAAACAGACGGAAAATATTTATGTTCCCCCTAATGAGTATATCATCTGTTCAAAGGCCCCTCAGAAGACTCTCAAGATAAATATACCCGTTTGACGTATTCCGACGCTTGGTGGGCTATACGTAATGACAATAATGCTTCCAAAAATAATTTACGATACACTGTCATTACTAATAATAAAAATTCGTTTCTTACGAGACTCGAATCAGGTTTCTTCTGTAATTTAAAGAAAGCGATTACACTTACACAAGTGGTCATAGACGTGTCGGATTCTGCCAAATATATATGTTTTTAATGAATCACGCCGTAACAATAAATAGAGGTGAGAAGACGTAAGTCAAAAAGCGGTCGTCTCCGTCACAAAATCCACTAAGTGAAGTAGGCAAAAATATGGAAAAATGTTACGAATATTGTAGACAATGTACATACCTATATATTAAAAGCACACATATTCTTGTTAGAGATTTATGTGACGTGTAAAAACATGTATAAGCCACTAAAAAGTACTGTTGTCAGAAATTTCTGTCAACAGTTGTTTTTATAAGAAAGTGGAAATTCTACTCTTTGAAACTAAACGTCGTGCATATGAAATTTTTATTTGTTTGTAAATTAATCCTCCTTGCATTACATAAATAGAGAGCTTTTTCTTCAGTAAGAGTTTGGAGGAAATTTCAGAAAAATAAAAAAATATAACAATATTCGTATTTAAAATCGCTATTTACACAAAGTCAATTAAAGTATAAATGTGACACAGATCGATAAAATCGATCATAAATGACTGCTAATTAAGTGTAAGTCACGACTAAAAACATGGATATTACATTTTAATTTATATATTTCTCTTAAAATTTAAGAAAACAGACTTACATCTATTGAAATAAAATTAAAAATCTTGAGGACTGCGTACTAAGAAATGGGTGCCACCTTGCTCTAGTCAATCATGAGATTATATAAGAAACAATGCCAGTACGTATTTTTTAAACGTATATTTTTATTTAATCCTTGGGTCCAATATATAAGTAGTGAGCAAATCTTAATAAGGTAAATTTAAAAATAATATTGGAAATAAATACTCATCGATACGACGTTAAGTTTCAACCATCGGTATTTTATAATACAGGTGATATGGAGTGGATAAACGCCCTTTAGTCCTATTTTTACTGCACAAGAAACAAATTTTATTTTCATGGTTTTTTTCCTAGAAAACTAAAAATATAAAATGATCTCAATGTTATTATCGGTGTCGTCAATATCATGGCTGTAATAAAAGGAATTGAGATATTTTGGACTGAAGGGTGTAAGTAAAAGCGTTACATTGTTGTGAAATTCAAACCTAGATTGTGTGTAATAGAACTGTATAAGGCAGTACATTTTTTCTTAAAGAAAAGTCTTTCATTTTATTAAAGCATTTTTAGAAACAAGAATTATATTTTTAATTCAGAGTAAGAAAACGATGTTCACAGATACGTCGTCTATAAAACTTAATCTTAAGGAAATTAGTTTTACTATCCAGACACAACGGTGTCGAAACCGATAAGTCAAAATTATTCGTAAAAGCTTTACGAAAATATTACTCATATATTTCTTTTAGACCTCTGATCTACTCATCTTTTGATTTAATTTTGTGGCTTTAATTCATGAAACAATGTGGATAATGATGAATAAAGATAAATTCTTACTGGATTTATATTAAAACATTCGATTGTGTCGTACGTACCTTTCTACATTTTGTACATTTTGAAACGCAAACTTACGACGCAAACTAATAGCGATTCCATAGACAAAAAGAGGGAAGAAAAACGTGTATTATAGTATGTATATGTAGGTGTAGAATGATGTTTTGTATATATTGAAATAAAAGTTGATATTGTACAGAAATAATTTTTTAGTTTTATTTTTAGGGACCATCAACAAGTGAAGAATTAAACGTTTTTGTGGCCAAAATCAGAAAATATTAAATTTTCCAAACTGAATCAATGTACTTTTTCAGTCTTAATTTAACAGTATCAATAATAAATTTTCAAATTTATCTTGAACAAAATAAAACAAAGCTGGACACTTTTTAAAAGATTGTAAGAATCATTCCTCTAAGATTATCATAACTGCTTTCCCTTTAATTATAATTTTGATCGACTATAAAATTTATTAGCATTCCATTATTATTTAAGAGTAATTATCTATTTAATTTATAAAACAATAAAAAGTAATATGGTATATTTAAATTTTAAGTCGACGTTTAATTAGTTGATTGGATTTTAGATTATTCAGCTTGCTACAGTTTCACGTTCCGTCAACATCCAAGGGTGGTCGTAGCTGTCGCCATGGAGACGAATCCTAGATACCCGGGATTTGAACCATACCAACCCCTTTATGCAAGGCAACTTTGTATAATTTTATAAAACCACTCTAGGTCAGCTGTTGCCTGAAGCAAATTCTATCTTGTCAATGCGATTATAGGAACACGTACCCGCATTATCACAATTGGGGAAAATAGAGCAACGGGGAAAGTTAATTTTAACCGACAATTTTAATCCACTTTTGACTTTTTCTTTCAGTAATAAACGTTAAAAATATCTCAAAAATTCCTGTAAGAGTGAAATTTTGCAAAAATATATTTTTCTTTCAATTAAACTTGTAATTTCATTTAGAATATTTAATATTAATTGGGAAACTTTGACTATCAGTACAGCATTGCTGAACGTACAAAATAAATTCACAAAGCACATTTATAAAATTATAAAATTACAAAGCTTATTTTAAAAAATAGCGAAAATATATTTATTTATGTGTGATAACAGTTTTTTGACTCTATACCGACATTTTTCAAATGAAGTCAAAATCATTTTTTGACATTTATAAAATCCAAAAATTAATATTTGGGCTCTTACAACTCTATTCTAATTGTTTTGTTTTAAATTAACAAATGTATTTGTTTTATAAACTATTTGTGGACATTATTGAATGGTAGTAATCATCCTAACGAAATAATTTTTATATAATCTCATTTTTTAATTTTTTTTCGTTAGCATTTCATAAAGGTCTATATATGATTTTGGGTTTAGACCTCTGTGCACATGCGCAGTCCCAACAAGATGAACCGCTATTGAAAATATTTAAACTGTGATGCGACTTCTAGTGGAAAATATCTGAACTAGAAACAGTAGTTATAATTTTAAAGATGCATTTTAATCTGTGCATAAAAGTGTTTTAACGATTTAAGTCTTAAACTTTTATTAATTTTTACCTTAAACATACAGTATCTAAAAAAATCTGACATCAAAGTTAGGGTAGAATTTGTAATTCAATTGCAGTTATCCATTCCCGTGTAGAAATTGCCCAAATTATTCCCGAGTTCCATTCTGGGTCCGATCGTATTTTCCACATGTGGCCGCAAGGGGGCACATGGTGTGGCTCGCGTCAGAACCACGTCGGGTCCTGTTAGGTTAGACAAGATTATGTCAGGTTTTCTATTATTGTCGTGATATTGTTTTTTCTTTCATCTAACTTAAAATGCCGAAAGCAAAAAGTAGGAGTAAACAGGGGTATTGCCGACATTCTTCTAGTGAACGACACTGTGCAGTGAAAATGCTTTCATTCGAATTTCAGAGGTATAAAATAGATACTCTTGAATGAATAAATATTCTATTATCCATTTAATTTGTATTTCAATATTTATTCAGTAGAAAATTATTGAATTTATATTAACTAAATAACATTTTTGTTGTCACCTTCAGAAGGACATGTTGACACTATAAAATTAGTCATGTTGTTAATTTGAAAGTCCTCTGAAAGTTAGAAGAAAAGGTATTTCTTATTTTCTAGTACTTTCAGATGTTCAATATCTTTGTAATTGATCTTGGATTTCCGAACCTCAAAAATCAATCAACGACACCCCAGAATGAATTTCATAAATTCGTGAATTGATGAAATAAACATAATCACATAATATTGAAAGTATTCCTTTCCGCCGTCTAAAGTAACTATTATTATTACACCATTAAGCCATTCCCCTTCGGGGTAGGCGTGACTCACTCGGCAGGGGAAAGGAGTAGTGTGTGGATGGGATAGAGATTTTTCAGATTGATCCAGAATTCTCGTGCTATTTATGTAAATAACACGTTCGTTCCGCAACACTGCTCCGACCCAGGTTGCTGATCAATCTCTCTAGCAATCACCCCAAGCGAAGAACCTCACGAAGCCGTTATGTAAGGTTCCCCACTTGGGTCCATTAATAGCCAAGGTCTTTGTTTAACTGCATAATATTTCTTACAAATAAATTTCTAATTTCTTTCAAATTATAAATCAATACCGGTGTCGTTCACTGAATGTATGGTGTCGTTCACTGAATTTTAATAAATTATTTTAATAAATAAAAATAACAATAGTTTGGCGAAGAAGATTTATATTACTGGGTTATTTTGAGCGCATTTATTGTTTATGTAAACAAAAAAATGTTTTCCAGCTTTTTAGAATTTTATATTTTGTTGCTAATATTGTGAAAGCAGAGATTACCGTATACAAATGTATGAATTTCCGGGTTAGTAACATTATAGATTAAATGCTTTTTATATTTTCTCGAACATAAGCTCACTTTTTAAATCTCACTCCAAGCGCCCCATGTGCATTGGTCAAACAAAAATCATTCCAAAATAATATTAAGAAGATTCAAAAATATTTATAATTAAAATTCATTAGTGTGTGTGTGTGTGTGTGTGTGTGTGTGTGTGTGTATGTAATAGCTGTAAATTTAAACGTTGTTTGTCAATGCATAATAGTTATCTTTGAAATGCAAACTCTTATCGATAAATTGAAGCAATACGAACAGATAATGTAATTTAGAATACTGACAATGAGATATAATGTATAAAGATATATAATGTAGAATACTGAAAAATTAAAGTTTTTGTAAAATACAAAGTTGAAAAAATATTAATATAAA
Organism: Belonocnema kinseyi; assembly: GCF_010883055.1. Taxonomy (NCBI): domain Eukaryota; kingdom Metazoa; phylum Arthropoda; class Insecta; order Hymenoptera; family Cynipidae; genus Belonocnema; species Belonocnema kinseyi. The sequence continues at coordinate 67,291,531 of NC_046659.1, forward strand.
AACTTTGGTAATTTTATCAATTATAGAAATAAAAATTAAAGGGGGGATATCTGTGCCAGATCGAGGCCCCATTTTAGATGCCCAGATCTGGGCCCTGTCGGGTAGGGTGTTTCATTTACGGTCTGGCGCTAAACTGATTATCCTATAGGACTCACATTTTTCCCGACTGGCGCACCACCAAAATTTCTGCAAGAGTTATTCAGATTCATTACTTAATCTGAATAAAATTTGTCACCTCGTAGATTAGATAAAGCTTATTTCAGCTCACAATGCAGTAAGACTTACATGACATAGTGAAACATTGTTTTTTGGTAGAAAAACATTTTTTAGACAAATTTCTTTTATCACTGTATAAAAGATGGAAATTATATCTGAAACAATTTTTTTTTTTATTAAAATTTGTTTGAATATTCAATTGTTTTACACTTTATAAAACAATCGTAAAAACACTTTTATGAAAAAATTACAATGCATCTTTAAAATTCTACCCACTCTTTCCAGTTCCAGTTTGGACATTTTATCACCGCTAAAATTTGTTTTATTGCGTCCAGACGTGCGTCTCGAACAAAAATAAAAATACTTTTTCTTTTTCCCGAAAACTAATAATATTTTTCAATTAAATTTTTATGTGTCTATTTAGCGACGCAAAATAGCTAAGAAGTAAATTCAACTGATTTATTGAACGATCATCTTTTTGCCTGGTAAATGTATCTCTTTTTGTAGAGATTGCACCTTTTTTTTGGTTAAAACTGCATCTTTTGGATTAAAAATTAATCTGTTTCTGTCAAAAATTAACTTGTTGATTGAAACTTTCTATTTTCGGCTTAAAAATTCAATAACTTTATAGAATATTTGTATTATCGGTTGGATTTGCATCATTTTAGTCAAAAAATAATTACTTTGGTCGAAAATTTCGGTTTATAATTCATGTTTCTTGTTCAAAAATCGACTTTGTGGTAGAAAATATAAATTAAAATTGTTTATTTGTTTAAGGATTCATAATTCTAGTTGAAAATTCATCTTTTTGTATAAAAATTAAACTGCTTTGTTGAAAAGTGGTTTTTTGCTTAAAACTCAATTTTTTAAACTGAAAATTAATATATTTGTTTGTAAATTCATATTTTTGTTTAAAAATTTAATTAGTTGGTGGAAATTTGCACTGTTTTATAGAAAGCTTCTCTTTTTGGCTTGCAAATTTAACATTTTGCATGAAATTTTTTGCTATATTGAATAAATCTTTCTTAATTAAAAATTCAACTTTTGTTAAAATACGTCCTTTTGATTTTAAAATTCATCTCGTTGGAAGAAATTTTGCACGTTTTGGTTTAAATATCAACTTTATTGTAGAGAATGGATCTGTTTTGGTTGAGAATTTATCTAATTTCTTAAAAATTCGCCTCTTTTGTTCAATATAACTGTTTTTTATTTAAAAGGTAATCTTAAGTTACACTCGGACCTGCGAGTGAAGTAACCCCCTTTATATTTTCCGAGAATTGACGCCGCGCCGTGGTATATAATGAGTGGAGCCTCGTGGCTGAAAGGGGAGGATGTGGTTTTAGTAGCGTAGCAATGACTGCGTCAGTATGCGTCACATTGCGCAAGTTTACTGTCAGTGTTCACACGGGCCTGACTCTTTACGTTCGGAGATCCTGTTACAACTCGCAGGTCAGATCAAAAACAGTACACCAAACTCTTGCTTTCAGTCAAGTGTCAGGGGTTGCATTCAAATAACCTTGAACTGATTTCGGGGAAGGCCGAGAACGGGGTGACTGATAGCGAGAGTTTGATGTACTTCACTCGGGGCCCAAATGTACTAAATTGAAATTTGAGCTTCTTAGTTAATTCATAAGGAAAACTAAGATTTCAACAAACCCCCGTGCAATCTCCAAAATCATCTTATGGTGGCTATGGATAACCCATAGATAAATTCACCAAAAAATGTGGTCGGAAAAAATTACGAAAAACATGTGGGGGGGGGGGATATCAGAGTAAAAACACACGGAACTTAACAAAGGGTGGTGGGGCACGTGGTTCAAAATTTCCGAAAAAAAAAATTTCGTAATTTATGCACCGCCCCTTACTTCAAGTGTTGCGTTCTACTTACAGAAAAAGTTAAAAAGATCACAGAGTTAACCCTCAGCCATCCAGCCGACCTTGACTAATTTTATGGAGTCTCTGTGGTAACTTTGAAGCTCTAAGGTGCTCCAAGTGCACTTATATAAGGACTAGTTGCAAAGGTTAAATTGACTCATGCTAAAACAGTGAACAATCACTGTTCAAAATGGAAAACATGAAGACCAGTTTTAAATAAAACTAAAGTTAAAACGTTTTAAAAAATTAAAAATTTCGCGAATGAAGTATTGATGTAAAATGATGTAACGGTCTATTCTAATATTTCTTTTTCAAAGATTCTTCTGAAGAGCCTCCCTGCTCAAGTGGAAATAATTTCTTGCAAGCTATACCCTAAGCAAAATTTAGAACTGCCCGACCTGGCAGCAAGAAAATGCCTAAAAAAAAGGTCTTTTCTTCCCAGATTTGGTGTACCGAATACTTTTCTCATAATTTTCCTTTGAACACTTTTCTTTCAATAATGTATGCGCTTATACGGAAATTAATAACAATAGTCGTTAATTTTAGAAATTTTGGAAAAGCTTTATTATTTATGCTTAAGAAAACAATACAAAATAAGAAACTATACGATCAAGCATATACAAATTGTTCAATGGTATGTATTTTCAAGAAACCAGAAAAACGACCGATCACTATTGCAGATGACGACCAAGCGAAAAGAAACCCCTAAAAAACGCATTTAATAGAAATTGTGTGGATGAAATGTATAATAAACCTAAGGTTTTGTACAATATGTTATAGAAATATATTTAATCATACTGACAAAAACAACTCACGATTTATTGATAACAATCTATATATTTCCTTAGAATTTTTAATTTTATGTATAATTTTGTAATGTGAATGGAAGCAAAATGTTAGAACTACCCATTTTGACTTTTAGAACTGCCCATTTGAATTTAGAACTGCCCGAATTAGATAGAACTTCCTTTTAAGGTATAACCTGATTTCTCGCAAAAAGTTGTCTTAAAATAGGACGTGTGTGAAGCATCTTAGTTTAAAAATAGGAACCAGTAAGAACAAGTCGAAACTTCATTATAAATAGGAAAATTCGTTGCATTATATACAAAAGCAATATGTATGAAATTTCTTCGAAACAAATGTTTTTTTTTACATTTTCATATAGTTGAGGCTCTTTCAAATATACGTTTCCAAGTATGCTATAATTACTATAAGTGTGCTCGCAGCGAAACATATATTCTGAGTTCTGGTTGAATGCTCTTCTTGTTTCTTATTTTATAATTCGAGAAAATCTGAAATTAGTCAAACGCTTCACGAAACCTGCACTTTTACTTGTTGCAACAATAAAGTTTCCACAGGGTAAAGCGCACAGTTAATCACAGTTTACCAGAGGGTGAAACACAGTTGTACTCTTCTGCAATCTCTTTTATTCTTTGGATCTCATCAAGCAATGAGTGGGTGTTTTTGTTAAAATAGCATCTTACTCAAGAGGAACTTACTAACATATAACATAAAAAGCTTCCATACTGAGAAAGAATTAATAAATTACTTGCAAAAAATACATTTGGTTTCTGTCTTCAATTCCCCCCCCCCTACACTTTTTTTAAGACACTATTAGATAAGTAAAGGTGGGATCTTAATGAAATTAGTTTTAATAAATAAAATGTGCTTATAACAACAAATATTTAATTTTACAAGCGTATAATTTTATTATTTCTTGAGAGCTAAAATGTTGCATTATGCGACTCACTATGTGTAGCCTTAAATCAAAAAGTGTGCAATGGAAAATGAATTTTATTTTGTAAGCAAAATTTCAAATTTTCGAAAGCAACATTTTAAAACATTCTAAATAAACTTCAATGTTTATTTAAACCATTATTTATTTGTCTATAAATTATCATTATTTATGCCTATTTATTTTATACTTTATGGCCGTTCCACTTTTTATCATTTTTTCACTTATTTGCGAACTGAATTAATAGCAACCAATAAGAAAAGTCCTCCTACTATTTATAGTTGATAGCCAAAAATTTTATTATTTGTTTCAAATTTCATTATTTTGTAGAAAATTCAACAATTTTGTTTAAAAGTATACTTTTTGGTTGAAATTTTTTAATTTAGAAAAAAAAAATTTTTTACAAATGGGTCTGTCTGTATGTATGTATCCTGTATGCATGTTTGTATGTATGTATCCCTTTTCATCAGAAATTACATTTTTTATTAGACATTTTAATTTGTGGGTTGAAAGTTCAACTGCTTTGTAGAAAATTAGTATTTTTGTTTAAAAAATTGATCAATTTGGTAGAAAATTCAACTTATTTTCATTAAATTTTTATTTACTTAGGTTGAAAATTTAACTATTTTGTTGATAATTTGTCTTTTCGGTTGAAAAATATTTTCTTTGCTAACAATAAAAATATTCCAATTTTTGTTGAAAATTGATCATTATTACTAGAAAATTCTACGTTTCGACTATTCATCGATAGTCCTCGCATCTTGTGGTTTTATATCAAAAAAAGTTTTATTTGGGTTCGTTCTATAGACGGAATGAAAACAACCAACATGCAATTTCAATATTAATATAAAATTGTCTCACAAAAAATCATGTTTTTTTACATTGCAACTTTACCATCTGTTAAATTCTACAAAACTGTAGGATCTCGCAGTTAGTTTTTCTATTTTTTGAATAAAATACATGACCAGTAATCAACACTTCGAATTATTTCAACAGACATCTTCACTTATTACTGACCCTGGTCAACACCATGACATCTTAAAGAAAGTTGAACTGTTTAGTTAAAAAACGTTTTTTGTTAACAATTTGTCTTTAAAAAAAACATTTTCTTTGATTAAAAATGCAATTGTTGAGTTGACAATTAATAATTTTTATTTAAGGATTCAATTGTTTTATTAAAGCTTTGCCTGTTTGGTTTAATGCGACTACTTTTAATTGAAAATTCATCTCTTTGCTTGAAAATTGAGCTACTTTGTTGAAAACGCGTATTTTTGTTTAAAATTTAATTTTTTACCTAAAAAATTAACTGTATGGTTAGTTTTTTAAAATGTAAATTCAAGTAATTCTTTGTGGTTTAAATTAATAGTGAATTATTAATTGATAGTGTGTAAATGGTCCTACTTGACGAAAAGTTAATCTTCATAAATAAAAAGTAAACTATTTGGTTAAAAATGTAATGTACATTGTTTGCAGAGAAATTTTAGATAAATGTATAACGTTATATTATTTTTGGTTGAAATTTCCTCTTTTTTGTTAAAAATACAACTGCTTCGTAGAAAGCTCATCCTATTGGTTTAAACAAAATCTTACAAAAATTAGATAAGATAAGATAGGAGATAAGATTTTTAAATATTTTAATAATCAATTATTAATTATCCACTCCTCAATAAATTCTCGAAAAAAATTTACTCGGTAAAAATTACATATGATAGGATGTGGGAGGGAGGGAGTGAAGACTTAGAAACCAAAAATGGGGTAGGTGGTTCAAAATTTTAGAAAAAATCTTTACGCAATTATTCACTGCTCCTTAGTAGCTATCATTTAGAATTAATACATTAAGAGAACAAAATTCAAAACGACTTTGAAGGAATCAAGAAACAGCTTTGTAAAAAAATGAAGGGAAATAAAAGTACAGAGTTTCTCAACATGAGAAATAGTAATGGGGAAATGCTATATGATGCAGACGGGATACTAGATGCTTTCAGAGACTTATTATAGGGGACAATTCAAAGATGAAACTATAGGACGCCACATCTGCGATTTAGAACACGATTCTTTAGAAAACTCAATTGAGAAAGTCTGTATCATTGAGGTTAGGGATATAATTAAGAACTTGCTGGCCAAAAGTCGAAAAAAAATTTTTCATTTTTTCTACACATTTTGGCAAAATAACAGTAATGTTCTGGTAAGGCATTTACCATTAGAGCAAGTCAAAGTGACTCTTGGACGCATCATCTGTCATGCTACTTAAACCTGGATTTGTACTACGTTGTTTTGAAAGTGATCACAGCTTTTCTAGTGACTGTTTTCAGATCGCGTTCAGTAACGGGTGTTTCTGAAGGTATAGACAGTATATTATATGTTGTTTTTTTTTTCACCTACTAAAGTTTCACTGTGTAAAAACTGTTTTAAACACAATCATGCATCTCAAGTTTTTTCGTGTTGGCATTTTATGAAAATCCGTAAAAATAGTTAGAAGTTCCGTAGAGTTCTACGATAAGATCATTTATATTATGTAAAAGAAAGTATTTTCTTTTATTTTACAACAAAGGCAGCTGCGATAATTTTCGATATTTCATGAAACATCATTTTAAATCTTGCAGACTGAAGCTGGCCGGTGCGCTAGCTAGCCGCACTCACTGCAGCTAGTGCGATTTCCCGGAAAAGCTGAACGACTATCGATATATGATTAGAATATACAAATCTGTACACATTTGTTTTGTAAGTTGCTGATTACGAATTGATACTGTTCATTTAAAAATCGAAATAGCACATACGAAATGGCGGAAGTGTACTACTCAAAACAGCCGGGCATGAAATAAATTCAGTAAACTGGCGTTTTTCAGGTCACTGATTACAAATCTAACTTTTTTTTCAAAATACAAGTTGGTTTATTCAAAAACTAGACTTGTACAACTGAAAATATTAGGATGTAAAACAATTTCATAAGCTTCATATTTTTGGTCTTTAATTACGAAACAGATATACTTGTCTGGCAGCGAATAGTTCATGTTTTTCTCTAATGAAACTTGTATACTTTTATGTAAACTTTATTTTTGTCTACGATTTAGGAGAAACAAAATCTCTTTAAAGCTCAAATCTCGTATTCTATTTGAAAGCATGTCTCTCCTTGCCTTATTGCAAAAACATTATTTTTCAGGCAGGAACAATACATTTCCTAGTAAGCTGTGTACTCTTTTTCTCGTTTCAGAATTAGACTCAGTAAACGTCCAACATTTTCATGTTGCCAGTATGAATCAGAAAAAAGTCTAATTCTTCATTAGTGTCCTCAAAAACTAGAGCATACAAAAGTTTGTTGAAAGGGAGTTGTTTTAAGTAGAAGACGTCAGTCATTTTGTATCCGCCATTTTGAATTTTGAAAAATAAATTACATATTCATGATCAGCGACCTCAAAAAAAAACATAATATTGCGAAGTTTTGTGTAATTCCTATCATTTTTCGACTTTTGGCCAGCTTTTTTAGGAAATCGGCCACTGTGCGGTGACGAGTACATACCACATAGACTGAGCGAATTGATAAATTTATGTTTCGAGATGGGAGACGTCCTAGGCGATTGGAAGAAAGCAATTATTGTACCAGTATACAATAGAATGGGATATAAAAGTAACTGCAATAATTACAGAGGGATTAGCTTATTAGGTACCATAAGTAAAATATACTCGAAAATACTTATTCGTAGGGTAATGAAAGTAACAGAAGAAAGGGATTTGGGAACTCCAAAGTGGGCTTATGCCAGGAATGTCATGTAAGGATCAAATATTTAGCTTAAGGCAAATCACAGAAAAAAGTTTGAGAGTAGGAAAAAAAGTTTTCTGTGCATTTGTTGACCTAGAATAAGCTTTTGACAAGGTAGATAGAAGTAAACTTTCGGAAGTCCTGAAAGTGTATGGAATCAATGGATGGCTCATATAAGCTATAAAACAATATATGATATACGGGTAGAAAATCGAGTGTAAGGGTAAATAGGTTATGTATATTATTCATGGACAAGTGTTTAAGAATGGCTCTCTTCGACGAAGAAGGTGTGGATCTTGAAAAACTAAGGGTACGTGGGCTAGCGTTCGCAGATGATAAGGTTGTTATGGCAGCGTAAATCGAAGACTTGCAAACAATGTTTAATAAACTGAATGCAAGCATGAAGAGCATGGGCCTCAAAATTAACAGCAGATAAAACAAAAACTATTGTGTTCGAAGGAAAGAGTGAGAAAACACTATGCAATATTGTATTCAATCGTGAGAGAATTAAACAAGTTGATAAGTTCGTATACCTTGGTAGCTTATTTACTAGGGACGGGAAGATAGAGGAGTAGTTAGATAGACGCACAAACGAAGTTTAGAAGGTTATTGGTAGAGCAGGGCTCCTTATCAGAAGTAAAAATATATAAAATCAAGTGATACATGGATCTATCAAGATAAAGATAAGAGTACAATTAATACAATTGACATGACATTCTTTCGGATAATATGCGGGAAAACTCTGGTGGACAAAGTGAGTAACGAGATAATTCTAAAAGAATGTGGTGCACAAGAGACGCTAGTAGACACATGGGAAAGAAATCGATTAAGATGGTTCGGGCATGTTGAGAGAATGCCAAATGAACGACTAACGAAACAAGTGTATCAAGGTAAAGTAAATGGCAGCGTGTCCAAAGGCAGACCGCGGAAAGAATGGTTAGAATGTGTCAATGAGACCCTATAGTTAGCAGAGACATAAGAAGTCACAGACACGAGAGCCTGCATGAAAAAATGCATGGACGTAAAATAAGCTAGAGAAGTATGCCAGGAAAAAAAAGTATGGCGGTAAGTGAGGAATCTCACATGACGACTTTGTGAGGATCTTCACTTGGGGTGATTGCTAGAGAGATTGATCAGTAGCCTGGGTCTGAGCAGTGTTGTGGACGAACGTGTTATTTAAATAAATAACGCGAGAATGGTGAATCAATCTAAAAATTTTATATCCCTTCCTCACATTACTCCTTTCCCCATCAAGTGAGTCACGCCTACCCCGAAAGGGAAATGGCTTAATGGTGTAATAATAATAATGAAGAGATCAATATCAGTTATATTTATCCGGACATGCACTGTGTACAAAATGTCATCGAATGATATTTTACAACCGACAATGAGATAAAGTGTTGCAGCAATACTGTTTGTCTCAGTTATTTTGAAAATGACGACGCTATTTTCGAACACTTAAAACTTATATTTAGAACTTAACTTACCAGGTGCGTTAATTTAATCAAGATATATAATGACTATTAACTTGGCGAATGAATGCTGTCCCTCCATATTCACTTTTAAACATATTCTCGAGCTTGCACTCTGAAATACACCTTTAACGAACTTCTACTCCACGATTCATTAAAAGTGAGTGACATTTGACGACAGATCAGTGTAATCTTACCGAATTATTTTAGCAGAGTAAGACTTCTATTTCTGATATATCGTTATTCCAATCCCAAAGCAGATTCACTGATTGAATTTTAGCTGAACTCACCCTGCTGCGGAAAAATATGGAATCAAGGAGAATTTCAAAAACTTCAATGAAGAGAAAGAAGCGTCTTGAAACTTTAATCCAATAACATCCCTTCTTGTCCAGACAAGAAATTTTATCCGTCGCGCTATTTTGAAAATCCCCCCCCCCCCCCCCCCCCCCCCTCTTCGCCACTGATAGTCACAAAGTGCTTGAACCCCGAAGGTGACGTCACGAATATGAATAACCCCACCTTTGAAAAACGCCTATTATAAAACACAAAAGGAAAAAATAGGGGAGCAAATTCTTTTTAATCAAAATAATATGTAGGGCACAATGAATTCAGTATGAAAATATTGATATTTGTAGAAGAAACATATTGCATTTTTAATAAATAAAAAAAGTTATTTTTTGAGCAAAGAAGATGAATCTTCAACGAAGAGTTAAGTTTTCAAGCTAAAAAGTCAAATATTTTACAAAATTGTTGACTTTTAAACCCGTGGAGAAGAATTTTCAACCCAAAAAAATGATTTTTAACCAATTGATTGAATTGAAAAAAAAAATTTAGACTAAACAGTTGCATTCTAAAGGAAATAGTTGAACTTTCAAGCAAAAGAGAGGAATCTTCAACCAAAAATTTGAAATTTTAAACCAAATAGTTGAATTTTTCATAAAATAGTTTTATTTGACCTACAAAGATAAATTTGCAACTGATTGATTAAAATCTGTAAATAAAAAAGAATTAGATTCAACTACAAGCAGTTGTATTTTTTCACATATAGTTAGATCTTCAAACCAAAAATATGACGTTTTTTAAGACAGTTTAATTTTTAACCAGAATTTGTTAACCTACCAAGAAGTTTTTTTTTTTTATCAATTGGTCGAATCCTTAAATAAATAGGATTAAACTTCAAACAAAAAGGGTTACGTTTAAAACTAAATGTAATTGAATTTTTAAGTCAAGGAGACATTCAAATTTTTAATTTTGAGGAACGAATTTTCTTTAAACAAAGACGAGTGTTGAACAAAAAGTCAAATATCTACAAAAACAAAACGCCTCAATTTTTAACTAAAATGATGAATCGTCAACAAAAATAAATTAATTATTAACAAATATATAAGCAACTTTTCACCAAATTGTTGAATTTTCAACCCTCAAATGTGAATTTTCAACAAAAAAGTTAGCTTCCAACTTAATATTTGAATTTGAAACTAAAAGGTATCAATTATTAACCAAAAATGGAATGATTAAATTCGCAGCTGAAAAAATTTATAATCAACCAAATAGTTCAACTTTCAATTCAAGTAATCAAATTTTCTATCAAGATGATTTATTTTTAAAAAACATTTACAACAAAATGCATATATTTTCATCAAATTTTTCAATTTTCCAGTAATAACGATTAATTTTTAACAAAAATAAAAAGTCGAATTTTCAGTTTAAAAAATTTATTTTCAAGCCAAAAAAATAAGAGAATTTTTAATGAAGCAGCTAAAACAGCTAATAACTTTAATTTGTAACCAAGAAGTTCAACTACATACCAAATATGAATATCCAATTGAATATTTGATTGTTAAATTCTCAACTATAATCGATCAATTTTCCACCGAAAATAAAATAGATAAATTTTTAGTTTATCCTTAGACCATATAGTAGAATGTTTGATCAAAAGAGATTAATTATGAGCAAAAAATTAGTAGACTTCTCAATTAAAGCGATGTAAGTGTTAACGAAAAACGGTTACATTTTCTTATTTGGTTCTATTAATCCAGTTTGCATTTAACCGAAAAAACAATAAAAGTTGAAAGTTTCTTGAAAGCTGGAAAAATAAGAAATTTTATTTACTCAACTTGTAAAATAAAATGACTAATTTTCATTTTTTCAAGCATTTCAAAAAATGGCCACAAATCGTCACAAAACCTGATAACGGATAATCCCTATATCATTTCTTTCGTTTTAATGCTACACTATAACATAACATTCTTACCCTTTCCAAATATTCTATGCTTTTCTGTCCCATCTTATAACTTTATATTAATGTTTATTATATATTACCGAGGCTGCCCTATTTTCCTTTCCGACAACTCTATCAATTTCTATTTTGGTTTATAATTTTTATTCCATTATTATTTCTAATTATCATTTCCTCTTTTATCATATTTTATAATTCACGATCGTATTATCCTTTTCAGCAATTCTATGCTTACTAATCCTATTTTATCATTTGTGACGAAAATACCTTTTCTAAGATTGCTGTCCTATCTACGCTATTTTCGTCTTGCTGATAATCAGATAAGGCTCCGTCTACCCTATTCCGCTTTGAGACAGCTCTATCCATTTTAATTATTTATATTAACTTTTTATCTGATTCATATTTCCGATAATTATTTTTCGTTCTATACTTTCTCCCCTTTATACACCTATTTCAGTCAGAAAATTCAGGGTTTGCAGTTCTTTACCCTAAATTAAATTGGTCACATATTTCCAACTATTTTCGAGTTTCAAAGAATTCAAAATTTAGGATATTTAAATAAGATAACTAACCAATTTAAAAACCGTTTTTAACGTCCAATAATCAAATTGATGAGAAGAATTCCTGAAAATAAAATCAAGAATCTAACGATCAAATTTGGACAACGACGACAAAATGTTCCCATTGGAATCTGAAAAACGAACATTTTCATCTCCTCCTTTCCCCCTAAAAAAGAAAAAAAAAGAAAAGAAAATTATTCTTTTTTGCGTGGGACAAACATAAAAAGGAGGAAAGAAAAATGAGAAAGCAACCAAACAAATTTCCTTCATTCTTATTTTTATTTCTTTCGTCCTCTTTATTCCCACCATTATCAAATCCCAATAAAAACATTTAAAAAAATATAAAATAAAATAAAAAACAAAATAAATATAAAAATAAAAATAAATATTAATAATATAAATGAATAATAATAAATAAATATTCATAATAATAATTTTTTTGCTTTGATAATGGTGCTGTGTGAGTGCCGAAATGTTGGTTGAAACGATTGTTGAAAACAATAATTTAGAGTATTTAAAAATTGCCCATATTGCCGGAAACGTTCAGTAGCTTATGCTAATTTATGGTAATGCATGGTAAATTATGGTGAATTTTGGCAATTTATCGGTAATTTAGTGTAACTTATCGCTTCGAGATGGTCCAAGCTGTTCATTCAAAAGCATAATGTGTACTCATAGATGTATACAATTCTTATTAGTAACTCTGACGTCACACTTTTTCTACCTCTGACGTCATCATGCTTGAAAAGCACTACTTTAGTCCCCTTTATAAGCATATAAAGGGGCTGAAATCATATATGTGTTATAAAAAAAACGGTTATTTTTATGTTCTTTAAAAATGGGTTTAAATGTTTCCATTGAGTTATTTACAATTATGATAATATAAATGGGGATAATTTCACATGTACAAAAATGTAATACATTTTCGATAAATAGAGAGCACGAAAACTTAGAATAGTGTGCCTATTCCGCTTCGAAACTCATTTTTTTAATCGCTCTACTATAAATAGAAGTTCGAAATGTATATTCATCGTTCTGATAGAATGAGTTTCCTCTTTTTCTTGGTTCAGAAGTCTTATGCTGTTACGTGTTTCATAAAATAATGATAAATTTCGGACGAGTGTGATCCATTCAGGAAAATGCAGTTATAAGTTTCCTAAGCGTATTTTTCAAATTTCAGATATGTTTACTTAAAAGTATCAGAAATTGCATAATATGTTTTACTAATTTTGTTAGGTAATAATTGGGTTTAAAAAATGTTTCTAACAGTGTTCGAGGAATTTGTCCAAAAACATGGTTACGAAATTGAATGATATTTTTCACAAATGCAGTAATCTTGGGTAGTATAAATAAAAGAGAGTGGCAGCAAAAGTCGCACTCAGGGTGCAATTATATGAAATTATAGTCGAAATGAAATGTCGTGCGAGGGAGAGCTATCATCAGTCCTTTCCCTCATCTTGTGGGTGGCAACGATGATCGATCTTGTGGTCCAACGCCCTGGGTCTATTTTCATCTCGCATCTCCTATTTATACGTCACCATACGGACAATGTTCTACTTCTATCAGTCCATGGCTCAATGTGGCATCAGTTGCAGTCGTATTTAAAGTTTAAACCAACCACTTGGCATGGTGCAGTCGTGTATTTCTGTGGCCAAGATCCCAATTTACGACTTTGCTTTATTTGCTTGACGTCAGCAAAGGAACCCTGGACAGCAGTAAGTAGCAGCAGTCAGCAAGGTGTGCAGATGGGGTGACAGAACTCCATCCTAAAGGCCGTTCACACCGATTAGAGTGAGTTCGAACGCCTGGGATTCGCTGAATATCAAACAAAGTGGAGCAACATAAATTTCACCATCAACACGATCTCTACGCACGATAACTATCGAAAAACTGATTAAATTAGATTGAGCTTTGGCACACTGTTTTAGGGCACTACAAGAATGGACCATTTCATTAGCCAGCTATTTTGGATAAAAATTCAAAAATTTCAAGCATTTTCAAAATTTTTTTAACATTTTTTTCAAGATTTGGAAATTCTATTCAAGGATATTCTTATTACTCGGGAATTCAAACAATTTATTTGTACAATCTTATTCGAAAAAATAATATTATCAGAGGAGAAAAATGTTTCTTTTTGAAGGCCCTACAAGATTATCGTAACAACTTTTTGAATTAACTCGAAAAATTTTAAATTCAAATTTTAATCACACAAAAAATAATGAAAATCCAAAATTCTATGTTTCGGTCAAGCTATGCAAGGTACGAAAAAATAGGAATGGAACAAATTTTACACCCGAAAAAGATCTACAAATTCGTTATTAATTACTTTTTGATTTGACGCGTAGTTTTTGTTTTAATCGTGAAAAGTTACATTACAAACAGACGAATAAAATTTTTGTACAAAAAAACACAATGTGCAATAAAATGTTTGATAACAAAACTCTTTTTAAATTAGATCTGAAAAATTGGTTTTAACCTTTTTTTGACACGATACGCGTGATGAGAATGTGTTGGCTAAAGTTGAAGGAGCTTTAACACAGGATAATTCACAATCACTCTTTATTTCTTATAATTTTTTACGGAACCTCAATACTAGAATTTCAGTTCAGAAAAAAATGCGATGCAAAGAAGAGACGAATATTTAAAACCAAGATCTCAACAGAAGAGATCCTTAAATTTTTTATAATATTGAATCTTTTCTATAAATATATTTTTTTTTTATTTTCATAATTTGTAGCATCTCTACTATCTCTACCCTCTTTATTGCTTATGAATTATTACGCAACTTTGCATACCAATTTCCTGAAAACAGCGGTCCAGTAAAAGATACCATTGCAAAGAAGAGAAGAGTCTGTGAAAATAAAATCTCAATAAAGGAGACTTTAATTTTTAATAATTTATCATTTTTGCAGATAATTTTCAATATCTTCACGATCTAAAGTCTCTTCATTTCTTGTGACCTGCTAAGGAACTCAATAAGCGAGTTTCGGTTCAATGAAAGCTGCCATGGGAAGGAAGAGACGAATATGTAAAAGAAAAATCTCAACAGACTTTTTATCAATCAATTTTTATCAATTTTTAATCATTATTAATTTTTTGTTATGCAGGAGTGGGCAAAAGTTTTCGTACACCTCGTTTTTGCTGACTGATTAAGGTCTCTTAAATTTAATTATGCAAGAGCTAAAAAATTTTCTCTTTAAAAGATGAATTGCTCTCGAAATTCTGCATAAAATTAGCCACCGATGAAGCGCATTTTTTAGTTTTTTAAGTAGATATTTTAAAAATAGTGTAAATTTCAATGTTTTCTTAAATATTCAATAATTTTCAAAATAATTAAAAATATTCTTTATGGTGACAAAAATATTTTTGTAGAATATATGAACCATATAATCATGAATTTGCTATAAAATGTTCTCAAAATGTATATTTATTTAATTTTTATGCTGATGTTTCTACAGATAACATTTTTTCAAATTTGTGAAACTTTTTTATTACAAATTCAAGTTCTTCCGATTCGAAAAGAAAATGTTTACAAAATTATACTCATAAGCTGCTGCGATGCGGTGAAAAATAGCTTCAAAATGAATCCAAGAACATTGTAAAATGTTTATTATTTCGGAAGTTATTGAAAATTTAAGAAAATGTTGAAATTTACCCTATTTTTGCAATATCTACTTAAAAAACGGACAAATTGGCTTCACCTTGGTCTTATTTTATACGAAATTTCGAGAGCAATCAACCCTTTAAAGAGCAAATTTTTTAGATCTGGCATAATTAAAATAAAGAGAACTTAATCAGTCATCAAAAAAGAGGTGTGCAAAAACTTTTGTCCATCCTTGTATGGTTTTTTATTTAAATGATATCTTTCACCTACACCATCTCTACCCTATTTATTTCTTATATGAATTCTTACACAACTTTATACACCAATTTCTTGAGAATAGTCGTTCAGTAAAAGATGCCATGACAAAGAATAGTCGAATATGTAAAATAAAATTCTCAACAGGTGAATTCGATTTTTGATAATTGTAATTTAAAAAAATAATCATTCTCACCATCTCCACGATCTCTACCATCTTTATTTCTTACGACTTCTTACGCAACTCCATACACCAATCTCTCGAGAACAGCGGTTCAGTAAAAGCTGCACGGCAAAGAAGAGACAAATATGTAAAAGAAAAATTTCGACAGAAAAGAACCCTCAATTTTTAATAATTTTTCATTTTTTCGTATATAATTTTTATTTTCATCATTTTTACCGTCTTTGCGATCTCTATTCTCTTTATTTCTTATGACTTATTATGCAACTATATACACGAACTTCCTAAGAACAGTGGTTCAGGCTGTAAAGATGTGTTTCGCAAATCTCGCAATCATTGCTGTTGAAAACATAACTGGCTTTTCATTACTTGAACTTGTTTTGTATCTTAAATTAAAAATTTTGAAAATAAAATATAACAGTAATTCCTTTTGATAGGAAAAATCATACAAAACATTATGCAAATAAAAAGAAACGTTTGGGCTTTAAAATACTCTCGTTCCCTTAAATTAAAACTCTAAAATGATCTAATAAATGATTGAAAATATTATACTTTTTTTATGTTTGATCTTTCCGCTAAAAATTAATATTAAAAAATATATAATATTAACATCAAATCATAAGGTTTCGAAAAAGACTTAAATTCCTAAAAAATGTATGTTTTTTTTATCAGAAATTAGTATTTTTAAACAAAAATAATTGTCCAGAGTTCCAGCTTTAATCAATTTTAGGTTGTTTTAGCGTTTTGCGTCAGTCAAAAAAGGTATTATCAATAAAAAATATTAGACTTCAAAATTCAAAATCTTTCACAATTTTATTTTTCGTCTTAGTTAGCGTTTTTTTTTACTAGAAACTCGAATGTATTAAATAAAAAACATTAGGTTTAAATGAAGATTTATAATATAAAAAAATTGATATTTTGTGTCAATGTTTTTCGTTTTAAGATGTTATTGTTTATACAAAAACATTAAATTCCAAACAATATTTGGCCATTAATAAGGTATGTTACCTTCCTTACCGGGAATATTATTTCAGATAAAAATAATTTGATTTAAAACATTAAACTTAAAATTTTGAACAAGTTTACGTGATGATAGTGCTTTTTGTCGAAAATTGGTATGTTTTAAGACAATTTCAACAATTTTATTTTCTGTATATTATATAAAAGTATTATATACAGTGTGGACACACTGGGGCTTACCAAAAAGTATGCAAGCCGTCTTACAAGCTAATGCTATTCTTATGGGAGTTTATGCGGGGTTGCATACATTTTGGTAAGCCCCAGCGTGTCCACCCGGTATAATAATTCTAAAGATATTAGTTTTTATCAATTATCAAAAATATATTCCTCACTTTTCTTTTCTATTTTGTAGATAATAGATACTATGAAATAAAAAAATGTTGTATTACTATTAATTGTATATTTTAATTTAAAAGTTTCGTAAGGCATTCATTAGATCAAAAGACACTGATTTACTTTATCTTCATTATATTTTTAACACACAGTAATCGGCTTTTTTTAATTTCAAGTTGTTGAACTTTTTAAAGCGTAAAAAATGGCAAAAAAAAGCAAAAAAGGGATAAGTTCATTTATAAAAGTTTGAATAATTTGTTTCGAAGGGAAATAAAAACTAAATGAACATTTTTTGTGGGTTTATACATTCAATTCATGTGTACACATATCTATATCTGAATAAACATGAAATAAATTTACTTTATTCCATTGAATTATATAATGCTCATGCTGTTAAAATCACTTTCAATTTAGTTGAATTTGGTTACATGAAAATCTGATGATTTATTCTAAGAAATGTCAAAAGGAGAAAGTTTTTCTCACAAATAACATCCCCTCGCATAAAGTAATTATATAAATTGCGGAGCCGAAGCGATAGACTTTCCATACAATAATCAAGTGTGTTTTTTTCGTATATTTGCGATTTTAAAAATGCACTCAAGTAATATTTACTGATCCATCTGAAACTTCAAATACACACGTAAAACACACTTGAGCAAAATAAA
Source organism: Belonocnema kinseyi (assembly GCF_010883055.1). Taxonomy (NCBI): domain Eukaryota; kingdom Metazoa; phylum Arthropoda; class Insecta; order Hymenoptera; family Cynipidae; genus Belonocnema; species Belonocnema kinseyi. The sequence continues at coordinate 67,309,443 of NC_046659.1, forward strand.
ACTTGATTACTTCGTGGGATCAGCTTTTTAATACTGGAAAACTCTTATTTTCTTCCCAAATTCTAAAAAAAACTGCGCAGCTCTGAGAGATGTTAACGACCAACGAAAATAACGTAAAAAGTTATTACACTTTAAATAAGAGAAGCCACTTTTACATTAGATTTTAGAACAATAATTTATTTTTTTAAGTCAGCGTGTAAGAAAAGCATGCTTTGACAAAGTAATATTAATATTGCGGTTTTTGTTATTTTAATTTGAAACAAAATTTTAAAAAAATTAAATTCTTCATAGCATCAACTCTAGATCAAATCATTGAGATGTGGTACATCATGCATATTTCAACGTTTTTTGTTAATTAGAGGCTGCTTGAATACTACGTCACGCCATTTTAAACACTTTTTCCTCCCCATCCCCTTCTTCGTCACAAATCATTACAGAAATCTTAAGACCCCCAACTTAACTTCACAAAGACGAATACCCTCCCCTCCTCCATTCCCCTGTCAAACAACCCTTTTTATTCGATTTCATTTGATAAAGACCTAAAATAAAACAAAAAACATACACAATTTATTTTGAGCGACTTCATAACACAAGATGTTTTCAAAACAGGGGAAAAAGGGTAATTTTCCATGAACATAGGGGAAAAATAAGGAAATAAATTATTTTAAATAAAACTAATGCACCAGTTATCTATTAAATTCAATATGGAACAGTTAAGATATTAAGATGAAATATATTGCAATTTCGATCAAATAGTTGAGTTTTCAAATACCAATTGATTTTTCAACCGAATAGTTAATGTTTTAATGAAAGAAAAAAAATTAATTTTTAAACCAAACAGTTGGATTTTTAACCAAATAGTCAAATCTTCAAGCCAAAAACATGAAATTTTCAGAAGATAGTGTTAGAAGATAGGTTTCCAAGAAAAAGATAAATTTTCAATCCAAAAAGAGGAGTTTTTAAAAAGAAATGAATCCTCAACCAAAAAAGATTCATTTTTAAACAATAAAGAAACGAATTTTCAACCAAACAGTTGAATTTTGAACAAAAGAGATTTATCTTCAACAAAAAATTTATTTTTAACAAAGTAGTTCAACGAATACAACGAAATACATGTTTGATTACTTAAATTGTTCAACTCTGACCTAAAAAAAATTAATGTTAAATCACTAATGGAAAAGTTACAATTTCAGTTAGCAAAATTCATTTGTAATAAAAAAAAGACGTAGAGTCAAACCTCGTTTATTGCAAGTCTCGTTTATTGCAATCCAAGATACTCGTCTGTCACAACTTCCCTAACTCCCACCACGGATGGTTACATGTTCCGTATAGCCAATGACAGCGCGCAATCGGGAATGTATTGTGAGACCACCTTCCGTATACTTGCAGTGGTGGGGTCCCCTTTCGAGTTTCAATAGACGAGATGTTAACGTTTCGAAGGAGTTGCGTTAAACGAGGTTTGACTGCAATTTAAATAAAATATTAAAATCGTTTGATAAAGAAAAGATCTGCAATTAATATCATGAATTAAAAAAAAAGAGAGTTAAGATTTCAACCAATTTTCGACCAAATTTTTTTATTTTGTCGAAAAATAATCAATCGTGAAACATTATTGGAATAGTTCAATTTTCTGTTAAAAAATTAATTTTCAAACAAAAATGACAGAATTTTCATCAAAATATGTAGTGTAATCTGGAAACAATAAAATTAATGTTTACCAAAATGGTTTAACCTTCAACTAAGTAGGGACATTTTCGAACAAAATATATTTCATTGAGTATTCTTCTATAGAAGAATACTCAATGAACAATTACATAGTTGAATTTTCAACAGAAAATGAATACTTTTCATCAGAGCATTGATTAGTTAAAATTTCAGTAAAGAAAATTATTTTTTAACAAAAATAATAATAATAATAATAATAATCGAATAAATAAAAAACGAAATAATTTAATCTGACCATAAGATTGGGACGAGTGAAAAATCCCGAAAAATAAAATTTCCGACACTGTATAATTCCCGAATTGGAAAATTCGCAAGTAATAAAATTGCCAAAAAATAAAAATACTGAACTGGAAAATTCCCGAAAATTAAAATTCGCGAATAATAAAATTGCCGAAAAATAAAAATACCGAATTGGAAAATTCCCGATTAATACAATTCTCGAATAATTTAAGTAATTTAAACAATTACAATTTTTTTACAAATATAATTTTTAATTTTAAAAAAATAGCTTTTAGCTACTGAGTTATTGAATCGATACATTAAAATACAAAGAAAGAATATTATTAGGTTCAGATAAAATTTAGACATATTTTTTTTGCGCTAAGGGCATGTTTGATAGATAAACAAAATGCAGTCGCCGAAATATGTGGCTATCTTCTGCGATGAGCGCGAGTAGCTGCGGCAAAAAGCACTCACAGGATTCAGTACGTCAATTATTCTATATCATTAGTAACACTTAGTGAAAATTAGTAGAAAGCAGATAAGCAATAGGCGATCGCGGAAATGCCTGGCGATCTTCTACTGGGAGCAAGATTTGTTGTTGTAAAAAGCACTTACTTTGAAAGAAATCCAAACACCTTTATGTATGAAATAAAAATGTATCATTCTAACTTTCTCTCACTTACTGTATCAAAGAGGAAACCTAACATTCATACATGAAATGTTTTCGCTTAACTCCACAACACGGCCCTCGACACACTGCACATGTTAAAACTGTATTACGAGTTGCGCTTAACATAATTGCCGTTTTGGAAAAAAGAATTCATAATGTCATTTATCAATGTTAATTTCATTAGTCGTGTGCGCATACGCAGTCGAATTAAGCTGAACCTGCGGCAACGCTGATATACCTTCTAGCAGAAAGTAAATTATCATTGAAAAGAAGTTAATATTGAATTTTTCATTATGATCCAAAGTTTCTTTTGATCATGTTCAAACGTTGCTCTTCGAGCAAAAAATCCTCTCCAATTTCTTAAAACCTAATAATATTTCTTATTCGAAATTTGTTTGTATCGATTCAGCAAACCAATAGCTAACAAATGAACTAAGAATTTCTTTGAAAGTAAAAATTGAATTTTTCATCATAGTCTAAATTTTAGAAAACGTGCCGCTCGTGCAAAATAACTTTCCCCTCCATTTTCTCAGAAAACTAATATTATTTTTTATTTATACTTTTTTCTATTGATTTAGCAGCTCAGAAGCAGAGAGTTTAATTCTCATATCAAAAAACATTTATTGTATTTTCATCACTATCCAGATTGTATAAAACATGCCTCTCGCGCGAAAAGTATTCCGCCTAAATTTTATCTATACCGAATAATATTCTTTTTTTTGTACTTTTTGTGCATAAATTCAATAACTCAATAGCTAAAAGCTGACTTTTTATTCAAATGAAAATTAGATTTTTTATCACCATCTACGTTTGAGAAAACATGTCTATCATGCGAAAAAAATCCCCCCTCCATTTCCTCGGAACCTAATTTTTTTTCAAAAATTTTTATAAATCAGCAACTCAATAGCTGCTCAATAACTGCTTATAACGATTTTCAAACAAAATATACCTATATAAATTTAAAATTTGATTTTTCGAACGCTTTTTGTATTTTTTCACATACTATGGACATTTAAAAAATGTGTCATCCACAAATATTTTATTCAAAATTATTTTTTTTAAATTCAAGCAATAATTTTAGAATTTTTGGACATTAAAAATAATGTTCAAAAAATTTTTATTGTTGTATTTATAATAAATAAAATATATTTATAAAAAATTGTAATTGTTTGAGTTCGGGAATTTTCCAATTCGGACATTTTGTAATTCGGCAATTTTCTGTCGGGAATTTTATTTTTCGGGATTTTTCAATCGTCATGTAAGATTATAACTAGATGCCTATAACGACAACTAAAAAAGAACTAAAAGAAAAAATAATTTTTAACAAAATAGTTCAATCATCAATTAAATAGTAGAACTTTTAACAAAAAATATAATATTAGAATTTTCAATAGAAAAGAATTAATTTTCAAAAAGAAATAGTTACATTTTCATATTGAGTTCTATAATTCAGTTTTCATTTAAGCAAAAAAAAAACGATAAAAAGGGGAATATTCTTGAAAACAGGTAACAAAGAGGAATTCTCTGAAAAATGCTTGAAAACGACTTGCTCCTACCATTTATCAAAAAATACTCATACCAATTCGATTAAACGACCATGGGATTTTAACATTTGTAAAAAAATTCTGAGTGGAAAGTGATATTTTCTATATAAAAATACACTTTTTCCAGCGAAGCAACTATTAATAGGTCTGTAATGATCGTCTGTTTCTATAAAAACTCTCGGCGTTTTAGATCCTTAAATCTACTATAATTGAATGAAGTTGCTTTGATGTGAAATGCGCAATATGGCCATTAAATTACGACATAGTTATAAAAATGATTGCGTCTTCTGTTTTGAATCCGCGTTATTTGTTTCGGATTATAGCTAAGCTCCATTGAAGTGGTTAACGTCAGAGACGCAGTCATTACGAGTTCTAAGCACTGTATCCGGAAGTGGTTCGAAGTTCTATAATAGTTCTGAAATTATTTTCAATCCGTATAAAAGCTTTTAACCTTTCCATTTTTTAGATCAAATATGAAGAAAATGTTCTCATCCATCATTTGACCCCATTTTGCGAAAAACTGGTTGAAAAAAATATATTTAAGCAAGATTTTGTATTTATTTTGCGGCTCTACTGACTGACCTACTTGTGTCTCAAAAATTTTGACTTCCTGGTTAAAAAAAAATAAAGAGTATATATTATTGTTTATTAAATCTGTCAAATGAAAAATACCCAAGATGAGATTATAAAAGCTCAATCACTCTGCCAACTCCGATACCCCGCGTAGAGTATAGGAAAGTTTTGAGCAGTCTTGGCTCAGGCAAATCACGTTCAAAACACGTGCGATCTACATACATCATAAAACACAACCGAATGGTCTGACGGAAAAGAATAGTGACAAGAAATTTTCCGAAACTTCTTCTAAAGCACAATCAGAAGCCCTAGACTTGACGCCAATAACTGATTGCTCGCTTTTACTCGCCGTCTCCAAAATGTATCAGTCGTTAGGAAATATCTTTCTTTTTGAATTAGAAGTTACTTTATTGTCTCGAGTGATTTTTCTAATCACTCTAAATCATCCATAAATGTAGATCTAATTAAAATTTTTCCAAACAAATCTACAAATGCTTTCCATTTTGAACGGTCTGTGTTTCAAATGCTGTGAAATTGGGACAGATTGTAAAATACCATTTCTTCAAGTTAAATGATTTTGAATATTAACGAAAATTTTGCAGCGTCCTCTTTACTGTCGGGTAAAACAAGAAACAGGTACATTTTGGATTTGGCTGCTTGATTCGCTTTTCTTTCAAATATATACAAATGGAGAACAATTAAAGATAAAGAACCAATCTTAATCGCATTCGAATGATTCATTCATTTTATAGTTTACAAAAAATAATTTAAACCCGATTGTTAATAAAAAGTACTGTAAATTTAAACATGTTTTTACAAAAAAAGTTTTAGAAGGAAAAACCTTATACTTAATTTGACGACCTTTGGCAATATTTGAATACTCTGTTTCTCAATCTTATTTAACCAGTTAATTCGACGAAGACCGACTGACGTCTTTTAGTTTCTTCGAAGCAATCGTTCGAATCAGGGTAAAAATAAATCAGTATTATTCTTATAAACAATTATCACGTTATTTTATGGTAAAAATTAATTGCCAAGTGGATGTAAAAAAATATCAGGGCTATTTTGCAAAACCACATAATTATAGCAAATACAAACTAAAAATTTGGGCTAAAATTTAAACTACCGATTTCCATCTTTCATATATAAAAATCATGAAACTGTTAATATAATTTTATATCAGGAAGAACTATTTTTAATTTATTTTTTTATTCGGGAATTTTCGGTCATCTGAAATATGCATAACATTATTCAAATTTATTTACCAAAGTTAAAAAAAAATCCCGAATGTCGTCTGCGTAATCTTTTCACGTAATTGCCCCGCAGTGCTTTATACAAAATTAAACTAAAAATAGTAATAATAATAATAATAATAATAGTACAATAACTCAAGGAAACATTTTTACAAACAAACAACTTATCACTTAAATTTATTTTGTTCTGAGTAATAGGTTGTGTACGATTAACAAAAAATGGATTATATGAGTTTGTCTTTTTTAAGTTCTAAATGAGTGAGATTCATCAAAAGTGACACTTCCGCGATAAAGACAAATTTAGCGACCTATAAACAATTGCATAAAAATCTAAAACCTTTCACACTAGTGCTTTGGAACGACGCCAGTTTTTGATCAGTAGTCTGCCAATACAGAACAGAGTGTTATCATTAGAATTTTGATCAGTGCTGGGCCAGTAACCTAAAGACTCTGACGCAGTTATGTTTTTGTAAGCAAACAATCGATAAAACAACGTAAACATGAAACTAAAGTTCTTTTATTGAAAGAGCTGCGTGCGGATCGTAGATAGCAAATGGGTTAATGGACCTCCTCAGCATTTCCCCTATGTGATCAACGAGGTGATCTCCGCAATTAAGCTTGAAGCCTTGAAGGAAGAGAAACAAATAAACGAATCATTCTCTGACGTCTTTTTTTCCGCCGCAGCGAAACGATGCCGTCAACCCGTTTATCTAAAAGTGTAATTAACCAACATAATCGTTACACACAAAAAGTACGATTAATCACTATGTTGATTAGCGGCGGACTGGCTTCGGTATACGGGGGTGGCCGCCAACCCATAATCCTTTCCCTAGACTCAACCCTAAGTATCTCAGCGCCCCGAAAAGTAATTTTTTGTAAATAGCAGGTATTTCTAAAAGAATCCTATTAGGAATGAAGAGAAAATGAACTGTATATTTAGAGAAACATCTATGTATAGTTTGAAAAAATTCCATTCCATCCTGATAGAGGGTCCCCAGTCCGCCCCTGCTATTGTCTTTACGGTGTGAGGCAAGCTTTATAACTTTCTGGGAAAACATCCCAGACAACATGTCTCTGCTGATCGGTGACGTGTCATAATTCACTTTACCTACACGCAGAATTCGGAAAGTAGTAAGCATGATTTCGGAGAAGCTTGATGAAAAATACTGATTTATCTTGGCTTTCGTTACACGAAGAAAAATATTATGTTGTAAATCTCAAAATTGGAGGAAGTTCCTTGGAAGTCCAGAAAAAAAGCTAACAAATTTTTTGTTTTTGACCTCAAATTCTAGTTTTGAAATTAATATAGTAAAGTGGAAATAAGCGGCGTATGTGGGGAAAAACGGCTCACCCTTGGGTTTTCATCTCTAAATTTGATATTTGCTTCATCTGTGTAAAAAATA
>NC_046659.1:67316932-67321912 GCF_010883055.1 Belonocnema kinseyi
CCTGAAAAAAATGGTTGCCTCTTCATTAATCATACTTTCTACCTAATGAAACATTGTTACCGCACTTTTATTAATTAGAATGAAGGTTTGAAGTTTAATGAACAATATTTTTTAAAAAGAAAACGTTCTTTCTTTATTATTTATATACATTGGAGGACTTTTTATTTGACATCACATTTTCTAACAGTAGATAACTAACAGTAGATAATCGAAAAATTGCGAAAAATTCATCTGTTAATATTCGTAGGTCTGCGACTGGCTCGCAGTTGTTTCGTGTGTTTATTTTCATTTCTTCAAAGTTTAATTTTTTTGTAAATAATTAACGAAAAAAATGGTGTAAGTTTGTAGTTGTTAAAAGGCCCAGTAAATTTAGTTGTGTTAAGGAGTTTCTTGGGAAAGATATCATGTTTAAAACTTAAATATTATGTTATTAAATAGTACTAAAATAGTATGTGAAAATTCGACCCATTTCTCTAATCACAAGTCCTGCTAAATGATATGAAGATTAAACATCTCATAGCAATCTATTTATCTCATCGAATATGAGAGATGAAAAAAATGTCAAGAATTGAATTTTTGAAGATTTTTGTAACAAAAGGATAGTTTAAGCTATTATTTAGTCAATAAACTGATTTTTATCGTAAGTATATACTAATGGTAAATTATAATAATCGAGAATTGAGTATTTTTTCATGCCCAGGAGCAATGCCGGAAACGATTATCTATTAAAGATAGAGATACCAAAATCGTATCCTTGACTGAGGGTCTAATAAAAATGTTTGATACAGCTAATTGACTATTTTTATGAAATTTTTTCTACGAGAATATTCAATTGAATATGTAAGACTTATTTAAAAACTAGCATCTTTCTTCATTTTTAGAAATTGATGCAGTCAAAAATTCAGTTGAATTTTTTTCTATCTACTGTAGGGTGGTTACCCCTACTTTTATACACAAGTTATAAAAACGCAACAGCCACGGCGAGCATTAATAATGTATATTATGAGATCTGCTGCCAAGAATAATTACTTACTCATTCATATTGCCACTGCAGAGGCTTCCAACAATTGAATCATTGTTTATACAGGTGAATAATGTCCTTTGCTATGTCTCGTTAACTTCCTAGTGAGAAAATAACAGATTTGTTTTTACAACGGAAGCATTGTTCATGGTCGTCTCTAGCAATGGGACACGAAATTTTATGTAGAAATGTATATTTTGGCAGGAAGATGCATATTTTCTTATTTGGGATGGTGATAATTTACTACTAAACAGTGGCCAAAATCAGAAATGTACTGTTCACAATCCTCTACACTCCCTACAGGCTCTATACCTTGACAGAATTTGAATTTTTTGTTATAGATTCTCAGAATTACATTTTTAAGTTCCTTATACTCTTTGATTTTTTTATTTAATCCGGTGTGTAGCAACATATGAATAAATATAGTAGCAAACTTAGCCATTTTAAAAGTATTGTTCTTTATGTAAAACAAAATTACTTGAATAAACCGCCAATGGATTATAATCAACGCATACTCGTATACTCGAAGGATGGAAGAACAAAAATAAAATAGATAACCAAAATTTTGATTGAAAATGGGTTCATTACATGAAATATTCTTAACAAATCAAATACACATTGCGGTAAAAGGATTTTTTCGAAATCTCATTTTCTGATACAAATTGAAAAAAAATCGAATAAATTTTTATTTGATAATAGTTAAAATTTTAACGAATTTATAACTTTTCAACCTTTGAGCACTGATATTACTTTAAATTATTTATTATTTATTTTTGAGGATTTCTTGCAAAAAACGTCTGTCATACTGTGACATCGCAATGAAAAATTTTGATTTTCTCGAAGGAGCATATTTTTTAGATCAAATATTTACTGTTCTCATTTAACATCCTGATATCTAGGAAGTAGGAAGCACGTATTTATATTTGAAAATAATTGGAAATAAAATTATTAATCGTTATCCAGACCAGACTTTAACAACCCATGAATTTTTAATCTTAACATTTTCTGTCAATTTTCTTAGAATTGACTAATTTTTGTACAACAAACTTCACGTATTTGTATTAAGATTCTTAATGGTTCCGGAGTACAGTTTTATTTTTTATTTTAACTGAAAATTTTTTATTTATTATTTTGTATCAATAAAAGAGCAAGAATTCTCATGATGATGGTGGAAAACAGAAAATGCCTAATATTTATGCTCGTTTGGAAAACACTGCGTTATTTCCACCATAGAGTCGTATATCAAAATACTAAATCATTCTGATACTATAAGCTGGACGGACCTCTATGTCTGATTTCAAACAGAACACAGAAAATCGCCGATCCTCCAATGTACACCGAAATCGGTGTTCAATAGAGATGCAACAAATTTGAACCACACAGGTTCATTCGGAGAATCTCAGGGAAAAGCATCATTTAGACACTGTTTTTTGTCATCCAGTGCAACGTGCAGTGTCGTCTACAAAATATAAGTCACCTGTCAAGATCATTTTGTCGGTCGTTATTTGAGTGAAACAGATGTTAATAAGCAGGTAAGTTATAATAATAATTACCTAACTTTTCATTTCCTCTCATTTACCAGCGACGAAATAGTCTTGGAATAAAAATAGTACTTGGTGTGATGTAATATCCAAATGTTAGGTTAGTCAAAACCTACTATACACTGTTAGAAAAATCTACGCTAGATTTAGTATACATGTGATGGAAGCAAGAATGCACAACACGAAATTAAATTTAATATACCAGCGTACATTAGATTTAGTATATGCATATACTGAATTTAGTATACACGTATATGAAATTTAGTATACGCATATACTTAAGTCAGTATACATGTATACGAAATTTAGTATACGCATATACCGAATTTAGGAGACTCGTATACTAAATTGATTACAAGCTTATAGCAATTTTATTTTACGCATAGGTGAGGCTGGTTTTCTTTCTGGATTAGCTGATTAAGATTTCGTTCTGATTGTGATGGGTTGTTTTCGAATCCTGTTTTGCTGGATAAGCTCTCGTTTACTAGCAAAAGTACCTTCTTTTTACTTCCACGTAAACCAACAGGTGAATTGGCTGCTCCAAATGATCCATTCAATATACATATATTTGACACAAGCCTTAACAAAAATGCACGCGAGCCAAGCGAGTCTGCTAACGGCGAGGTGGCACGACCGCGTAGATCGAAACGCGCTTGCGCAGCCAAATATAGTAAACACGTATATGAATTTTAGTATACAGAAACTATAAAATTCATATACGTAAAAAAATCTTACTGCACACTTAATAAATTTAGTATAAAAATAATTTCGTAAACGAAATTTAGTATGCGTAAGTATACTAAAATTACAAAATGTAATGAATTTAGTAAACATATACGAAATTTAATATACCCATGTATACTAAAATTGCAAATCTTTCTTACAGTGTATGACATTCAAACCACCAAAGCCGGGATGTACAAACTAAGTCGTGACCGTCTGCATTGAAATTGATGCCTGATCGTTCGAACAAATTTCCACTAGATTTTCTGCGGAAGTTTAAAGGTATCTTAGATATCTAATTTTGCAGTGGCTAGTGTCATGAATGAAAGATAAGGTAAATACAATTGTATAATAAAAACAGAAATTTGTTTTTCGAGATGAGTAGGGATGTAAATTTGCATGAAACTTTAGCCCGATAAAAAGTTTCATGAAACATTGGGGATTCGTGAAACATTGCAATGTTTCAAATATAGCGGTGGGAACATTCAAACTGATAAGATTACGTATTAGGTATTTTCACTTCAATTAACAGCTAACTTCACATCTTAGATTGCTGAGGGGAAAATAAGGGACCAAATGTATGGGATTCAGTTCAATTTTGCCCTATTTTGGTAACATCTTCGTAAAAGGTAATTTTTTCTATATAAGTGTAATTAAAAAATAGTTTTTATTTTTTAATTACTATTTAATGAAATAATAAAATAATAACAATTATGATTAATTACAAATATATTACAGAAATAAAGTTTTGATCCATTTTCCCCTCTCAGCTTTTAACAAAGTGAAGTTAGCTGATGGTTGAAGTGAAAATACCTAATTGAGGCTTTCATACCCCAACTTTTTCCTGTCGGCTGTTTTGATTTATTTTTCCGGTTTGTACTGTGGAGCAATGATGCCAATGTTGGCACCCTGAGCTACTGAGCTTGCGTTAGGGCTGACCGCTCATTCGTCGCACTTGGCGCACGATTCAAAATTACATTAAAAAACAATTCTTGTAACTTAAGTAAATAATTATTAAAATATCTACAAGGATATATACAAATTGTGTAACTTTTATTTCAGCCAAAAAAATACAACATATATATTATATTAATAACAGTTTATTTTCAGTGAATTCCAAAGACCAAATTATATTTTACAAAACATTAAATTTAAAAAGAAATTTCTTGGAAAACTGTTATTCATCAGATATATGTGTTATAAATTTTTTTCTTGTCTCAAATCAAAAGTTACACAATTTGTATACATTCTTGTGTATATTTTAATAATTATTTATTTAAATTACAAGAATTGTTTTTCAATGTAATTTTAAATCGCGCTTCAAAGGGTAGACAACCAGCGCTCAGCCCTAACGCACGCATGAATGAAAATTATTATCATTTTATTATTGCATTAAATAGTCCCTAAAAAAAAGAAACAATTTTTTAATTTCATTTATATAGAAAAATTACTTTCTACGAAGATATTAGAAAAATAGAGCAAAAATCAAACGATTCCCATACATTTGGTCAATTGTTATCCCCTCAGTATTCAACGAAGTGAAGTGAGCTAGTGATTGGAGTGAAAATACCTTATTGTATATGTAGATGGTCATCATGACTTTTTCTATACATCCCGGCTTTAGTTTAAATGTCGACGGGCATGACTAACCTAACTTTTGGAAGTTGCATCAGGAAGTTATAATTTTATTCTAAG
>NC_046659.1:67322012-67344809 GCF_010883055.1 Belonocnema kinseyi
TTAAATAATTAATTTTTTGTTCTTAAACATTAATTAATTATAACATTGCAAAAAACATCGTCAGAAAATAAATAAAAATAAAATCCTTGCGGAAATGTTATACTAAAAGAAAATAGTGAACAATTTTTGCCAGTTTCTCAGTTTTTTAAGATTATCTGCTGTAAATCATTATCTACTATAAGGTCGTTTCCCCTATCTGTATTTTTAAATATGGGACATAAATGCATTACGTACAGTCATGTGGGTGAGTGGGGGCAATGATTTTTCTATTTGGATGGGGGGTACATGATGAAGACTTACTATAGTACTTAAGTCATATTAAATATTTTTTTAAATTCCGAATTTACTGAAAATTGTGAGAGTATTACTTGTAACTTATATAATAATATTAGTCATAATTAATAAATAATGTTTACAAAAAAATCATAATAAATGAAGAAACAAATAAGGAGCCATCCATAAATTACAGCACACTGGCCGAAAGTTTAACTACTTTCTCACAAAATTTTGTTACATAAACTTTCATTATTCGTCGAAAATACATGTATTTTGTTATAAATTCCACTTTTTTAGTAAAAAAATAAATTATGGATTTTGTTGAATATTCTTTTTTTGTAATAGTAAATTAATTTTTTTGTTAAAAAATGCAACTTTTTTTCTTGAAAATCATTCTGTTGTATTCAAGAATTTAAGTATAAATATTGGATTTTTTGTTATAAATCAATATTTTTAGGTTGAAAATTAAAGTCATTGAATTAAAGTTGAATTACTTTTTTCAAAATTCATTTTTTGGTGGTAAAGTTTCACAATTATTTTTGGAAAATCATCTCTTTGGTTTAGAATGGAAATACTTTGCGGAAAATAAGTTTTTTGGTTTAACTTTTTGGTTGAATATTAAACTATCTAGTTAAAATTTTCTATGTTTTATTGAAAATTGTTATTTTTTAGAAGAGAATTAATTTTTTTATTCAAAAATTAATCTTTTAAATTGATAATTCAAGTATGTGGTTACAAATTCCACTGCTTGGTAAAAAAACACCTCTTTTTGAGTTAAAAATTTAACATGCTGTATGACATTTTTTTCTTTATTGACTAAAAAATCTTTCTTAATTTATCTATTTTATATGGCATAAACTTTATCTTTCTTTTTCAACTCACCTGTTTCTGATTTAAAATTCAAATCTTCTCTGGGTTAAAATATTAACTGTTACATTTTTTGATGAAAATCTATTTTTTCTTCTTAAAAATCTAACTACGTGATTGACTGCAGCACTGCATTGTTGATTTATAGGAGACAGTCAGATCGAATATATTCGTTAAATTTACGTAAGATAGGAGGAACTGAAAAAAACATTTGAAAAAGTATAGCTATAATATCAAATCAAAAGTTCATGTCTTTTATTCGCTTTTGTGTAATTGTAAGATCCAAAATAAATTACGGCTTTAATTATATATACATCTTAATAACAGAATCAATATTTTAAACATAATTATTATGAAATATTACATAAAAGTGCTTTTTAATTCCTCTTACTTGTTCCAGGAAAGCTGACGTCATAGACCGTCTTATGACGTCAACTCATCTGGCTGCTACGTGAGCTGGTTAAAATCCCGGACATTTCTCTCACAATATTCCAGGATTAGGGTTAAATAATTCTATGACGTCATAAATTGCAGTGTTTCCCCATGTATTCTTTTCCAAATTCTTATTTAGAAGGACGTGTTTAGGTTCTCTAAAATTCGGTGAGCGCACCATGAATATTTTCGGTAAACGTACATACTTCGCATTTATCAACTAAATAAAGTATGGCGTTGAAATATTACAAAATGTAAAAAAATATATCAGGTCATCACTGCCTGTCCATTTGGAGCTTGTAGTTATTTTTTTATATAAATTTTGCATGCTCATCCTGGTGGCATCGTCCAAAAAGACAGAAACGCCATATGTCTTTAATGAGGATCTTATGAAAGATATCTAAAAAAACATCTTTTTTAAATATAAACTTGAATGGACCAGAAAGCAGTGGGATGATGCATTTTCTTTCATTTTCCATACCTGCAATATGATATTTCAGTCAGTTTAAAAATAAGAAGATGGCAAATAATAGATGGGACGTGGTAGGTAATTCATGACATCAGAGAATACAATTTTTTCTCGATTTTGACATTATATTTTTCTCTTTAGTTTTTGCAGCATCACTTTCTGCGGAATTGCAGCATTAGAAATATAATCGTTAGTTACAACTTGCTGAAAAACAGATAGAATTTGAATTTCATAAAATATATTGGAAATAAAAAGATGGTTAACAATACTGAAAACTTCAAATAGTGGCTTAAAATATTGCTAACCATGAAAGAAAAGTGAGTTCTATACTGCTGAAATGCATATTTGTTCATAAAGGTGTAAAGCAAATATATAATTGTAAAATATAGATAAAATAAATAATGGATAAATAGTAAAGGTCTTCAGTTCTTATTTACATGACATCCTAAGGTTCGAAGTGCTCGCGTTTGAACATTTATTTTCTGGCACAGAAATTGAATGGCTACAGATCATCAGAATGATGTATTCAAAGCACTTAGATTGTGTCTTTGTAAATGACGAGAGGGTTAATTTCGTAAGATTATATTAGTCTAGTATTGGTGAATCTAGGACACGGAGAACTAAAATATGTCAACTGTCATCGTTTAAGTCTAAATGGAAGGGAAGGACGATCAGCGGGTGTTTGCCAAATTTTTTCGTCAATGGCCAATGATACACTTGCAAGATTGATAGAGTCCAAGAATCAGTATTCATTACGTGTGGGAGAATCTAACCAAGTGGTCAACTTTTTCAAACACTCAGATTTAAATATAAAACACCCCAGATGTCAAGTTCTCTCTTCCGATCACGCGACTCTGTATAGTCAGTGTTAAAATCGCATAATCAAATCAATATAAACCTAACATTAGGGACCGTTCAAAAACTACGTCATGCTATGTTGAAAAATGTTTTCAATTAGCACATCAGTGTCCAATCATCATCAATTTGTCGCAGATTATCACATAAATCTTGAACTCCCCCGGATGACGTCACAAATTTAATAAACACGTAAAATAGAACACAAATGATTTAAACGTAATATTTGAACAGCCTTCACAGCCCAAAATGCTCTGAAACCAGGAAAAAATGGGGTGATTTTCCACGAAGATAGGTAAATTAATTCTTCTGAATATAGTTAATGTATATGTATCATATTGAATTTAATATGAAACGCTTTTCTACCAAATTTTAGTTGAAAAAAAAGTAATATAGAAAAAAAAATTAAAATCTTCAAATAGTAAAATAAGTCTAGAGTTCGTTAAATCACCCTCCATGTGTTAATAGTCGTAGCCCACTCTCCTTTTTTCTTACAGTCAGTTAGGGGTAAAATAATAATTTAACACAACAGATTAACTGTGCAACGTTTCTGCCACATAAGTTACCTGTCACTACTCGTCCAGTTGACGTCCTTCGTTCTCTTATAATTTTATGAAAAATTTAAATACTGCCTTTTGGCTACACCTGACTTATTGATACTACCAATGTTCTAATCGAAACCATATTGCTTGAGGAGGTGAGCAAAGGAAGCTAACGAAACGTTACACAGTTAATCTATTTGGTTAAATGATTATTTGACCCCGAACTGACCGTAAGAAACTTTTTTAATAACTGCTTAACGGATTACAAAAGCAGATCTTCTCTATTTTATTTTTTATGTAAATTACGGTATTTTTAGCTATTTCAGTACTAAATAGTCTCTTTGAATTGAATATGAAAATTTGTTACCAGTAGGTAAAAAAATGTCTAAGTATATGTAGGGGAAGTGGGTCTAAGACGAGCAGTTTATAATGAAAAAAATATGACTTTTGAACATTAAATATTTGGTAAAAAGAAATTATGTTACGGGCAATACTTCTATATAATCTAAACATTTAAAACCTTAATACTCATAGTTAAACCATCTAAGTAAATATACAATGTCGAGAAAAAGTGGCCAGGTTTTTGGCCATCTTAATACACGTGTAGTTAAAGTGGCTACCTAAATTAAACAATTATAAACTTTTTTATTTTCTGATAAACTTTGTTCGTAAAGTTGTTTAATGATTTCTAACACTATTTTATGTATGAGGATAAGTTTCTTGTATCAGAAATATAATATAATAACAACATGTTATAAAGTAAAACTTCACCTCATTCATGGTACGCAATATTAATATCAATGCTAATAAGCGTCATATTACTATTAATTTGACACCTAATTCTAATAATGATTAATTCTTCCTACACATTTCTGAACAAAATAATTATTTCTAGAGATTTGAACATTAATAAAAAGAATAACTGAAAAAGTTTAAACAAGAGTATCCATTCAGCTTAAAAGTGAACTTTGATAAGAGGAACGTTCTAAGGACGTCTTAAAAACTTCTCAAGAACGTCCCTTACCTTTCATGCACAAATATCAATATATTAATATTTATCAAGGGTTTTATATAAGCAAACGTAATGATTTTGCGCTTTCACTCTTTCTTTTGTATTTCGTCATTTTTAAAGTTGCACTAAAATTTAAAATAAATAAATACTGCATTTACTACTAGCTGTACGTAATCATAAGTTGGCAAACCGAAAACAGAGCCCTTTATCGTTTGTCATAGTCTTGGATTCAAGGTCTAACTTTAAAATCAAACTTTTTATGTAATGCGTATGAAATATTATAATTGAATTTTTTTTCTAAATTCCTTTTTAAGCGGAAACGTGATTATTAAGTAAATCAGAATGTAATTTAATTTTTTTTTAATAAAAAAAGACACCATTTGAAATGTTCAGGTTAAGATTCAAACTTGTTGTTTTAAGAAAAAATTATTGATATATTACACATTTTTCTTATAATTTATAATTTATACGAAAATTTGCTTCAGCATTAAAAATTTAAATGAAGTGTAATTTATTATTGTATAAGACTTATTGTATAAGTGTATTAATTATTTACATTTGTTAAACATTGAAATAGAAGCTTAGAGTGAAATTTAAAAATTACCATAAACAACAATAAAAATAATACAAGGGAATCTACATAATATTATGCCTAAAGTCCAATCCAAAATTTTAACACAATTAAGTCTAAAAATATTATCGTGTTCTACTATTTGACTTAAATATTTTATGCTTGCAATTACCTGTCCAATATGTGAATTTAATTAATTAATAGTATGTGTACCAAAAATGACATTAATCTGTCTTTTCTCATGTATTATTAAACATTGGCCATAATATTGCACTAGCCCTTTTAGACCCACATCCCCTACTTCATATAGTAAAACTAATTTTTAGACAATTTCATGTTACATAAAGATTATATTTACTTCTTTTTTACACATTATATTATATGACAAATAATAATGATAATTAAATTTCTTTTGAGTCTTAAAATAGAAATACATATAGGACATGTTGACAGAGCTAATCAATATATTTACTAACATTGTTCTTATCTTATAATTTGGTTACAAGGGGAGAAGGCAATTTATTACTTTCCTCACGATTCAACACTCTTAAACGTCCCGACCAAAAACATGCGATATTTTGAGAAAGCTTCCAGCTTGTTCATTGATATTTGCCATTTGCTCGCATGACGCACGAGCTTTAAATTACTCATCGAGCTTCAAACTATTGTTTAACAAAAGAGTCACGCGCCGCCAATTGAATATTGAAAAATTTATAGCGTCTCATGTTCCAAATGTGGATTTCATATCCTAAAATATCAAAGGAACCAATTAGTATGACGCTAATCAGAACATCCGTGTCTTCTAATTCATTAAAAATGAAGCTGCTTGTTTTTCTAAAATAAGAAAGTCAGTTAGGCTTTAAACTTATTCTATTGTATTAATTTCAACTCTGACATATTCTGAAAAAATTGCGTTTCATCTATTTCTTGCATAATCTATTTTTAACATTTTCTGTCACTTATGACTCTAAACTTTCTACATATATAAATCCTAAATATGAAGGGCGACAGTGCCGACAAAGATAAATATCATTATTCCAAAAATGAGTTTACTACATGTACATTTTTTCAAAAAATCAAGTAGGTATATTTTCAAAGAAAATAATACTCAATATTTATACGAATCACATGTGAATTTTCAATTTCAGTAACAAAAAGACTACCGTTAATACCGTAAATATCCGACATTCCTCATCAATCTAAACAGGTTTAAGAAATATGGTATACAAGATAGATAATGTTAATACTTTTTTGATAATAGTGTAGCGAGTATTATATTTTGTCTGTAAAGTCTAAATTTTATACTTTCTCAAAGTTATGTAGAATCGCCAAGTTTCGAACTCAGGACAGAAATGACGGTCGAGTAGCAGATGTTCGCTAGCAAAACAATAAGGTAATTTAGTACAGACCTTGGGCCTTACTTTCAGATTTTCGAAAACCACTTTTGTCACGTAGCATAAGTACCGTTAGACATGACTCATCCTACCCTTCCGTACCTTGAGAAGGACCCTGAGAGGTACCTACCAGCCAGTTGACTGTCCGACCGCCTTAGAGATCACTTCGACTCTCATTGTAATCTTCTAGAAAATATATCTTGTGTTATTAAGTGCCTGTGTACTTAATGTCTACAACATCCACTCTCTATTTAATTAGAAACTACTTTCTCACTTCAATTGGTGACCCCGACCTGATCGCTAACGCGGCCGATTAAAAAACGCAAGTTGTGAGTGACGTGAAGAGTGAATAGGAAAACAGTGGTACGAAATTTTCTTGATTTACTGTGAAATACTGTGCTTAAAAATGGTTGAAGGTAACGGAAGTGATGCATCGAGTGCGCGTAACGAAGTGCTGTCGGCAACTCACGCGATCGCTATGAAAATGCCGCCCTTCTGGCCCGAAAAAATATATTTGTGGTTCCGGCAGCTCAAAGCGAAATTTTCTATCGCGAATATAATCAGAGATGCTACGAAATTTGGGAATGTGCTTGCTAATCTCGAACCCAAATACGTCGAGGAGGTCGAAGATGTATTGAAAATCCTCCGGAAAGTGACAAATACAAATCCTTAAAAGCCGCATTGATTAAAAGACTTTCCGATTCCAGTAGCATGCGCGTCAGAAAATTGGTCGAAAGAGAAGAAATTGGAGATCGCATGCCATCACAGTTTCTGCGCCACCTAAAAAATCTCACGGGTACATCAGTGAACGATGACTTTTTGCAGAATCTGTGGTTAACGCGTTTATCATTCGACACAACACGTTGTGGCCGGAATGAGTGATAAACCCTTGACAGAGATGGCTGAAGTAGCAGACCGTGTACACGAAATTCGACCTGAAAAGGGCAGAATAGCTGCTGTGGCACAGGGCAATCCTCTCATGACGCTGAAGGAAGAGTTGATACAGATCATAAAGGCGGAGATAAGTGCTACCAACAAGCCACAAAATCACCGTGGACGATGTAAGTCCCGTGGAAGTAGACACTTCCGCTCTCGACATCAGTCACGAAACCGCGAAAGCAGGGCAGACTCGGACCTGTGTTTGTACCATTACAAATTTGCGGAAAAAGCTCGCAAGTGTCGCGAACGTGCTTGGAATACGGGAAACCGAACAACCATCATTGACAACGATGGTCCCCATAGTCGTCGTATTTTTGTGACCGATCAAGACAATAAAGTTGCTTTTCTGAAAGACACTGGCGCGGACTTTGTATTTATCCGCGAAAACGTGTAAGTGGGTGATCAAAAAAAGGTGCTTACGACCTTTATGCCGTGAACTCTACGTCTATAGCAACGTATGGCACAATTACGGTGGACTTGAATCTATCGCTGCGGCGCAGTTTTAAATGGCGAATTATTGTAGCTGACGTTGATGTTCCCACACTCGGGATAGATTTTGTCGCACATTATGGACTTTTTGTGGTTGCGAAAAATAGACGTTTGTTCGATTCGGTTACAGGATTAACAAGAAGAGGCCAAGCACCATCCGGAAAGTTTATTTCAGTCAGAGCAATTGTTGGAACTACAAACTACCATCGCATACTTGCCAAATTTCCCGACGTAACGAGACCGGCCGGATTCGAAAAGGAGCCTGACAAGCACGATGTCAAGCATTATATTAAAACAACTCCTAGACCACCAGAATTTTGCAGACCTCGACGACTCGCACCCGACCGCTTTAATGAGGCGAAAACAGAATTCGACAGTATGATCCAGCAAGGGATAATTCGTTCCTCGAAAAGCCCGTGGGCATCGCCGTTGCATTTAGCAACACAAAAGGACGGCGGACCACGGCCCTGCGGAGATTATCGTGCGCTAAACGCACGAACTATTCCAGATCGCTATCCAGTGCCGCACATCGAAAATTTCGCCACAACGTTGGATGGATGTACTGTATTTTCGACCATAGATATGGTAAGAGCTTACAACCAAATTCCCGTAGCGCCGGAAGAGGTAGAAAAAACGGCAATCACTACGCCTTTCGGATTATTTGAATTTATCCGCATGTCTTTTGGCTTGAGAAACGCAACACAATCCTTCCAGCGATTTATGGATTTTGTGTTACGCGATTTAGATTTTTGTTATGCTTACATCGATGATATTTTAATCGCGTCCAAAAGTCATGCGGAGCACGAAGAGCATGTACGTAGTTTATTAAAAAGGCTACAGGAATTCGGGTTGATAGTTAATTTGGGAAAAAATGTATTTGGGTCGAGCAAAGTAAAATTTTTAGGATACGTAGTCGATTCACGGGGCATGCGACCAGATCCCGAGCGTGTAACAACAATTGTAGAATATTCTCGTTCGACTACGGTTAAAGGCATAAAACAATTTTTAGTATCAGTGAATCTTTATCGTAGATTCATCCCCAATGCCGCAAAAGTTCAGCAACCGTTAAATAAACAACTCGGGGGTCCTAAAAACAATTAAGTTATTATCAAATGGACCAGACAATTAGAAAACGCCTTCGATGAATTAAAAAATGCTTTAGCGAACGCGGCGATGTTAGCTCATCCGGTTGTAGGAGCTCTATTATCTATAAGTGTAGATGCATCCGATTACGCAGTAGGAGCAGTTTTACAGCAACGCGTGAAGGATGATTGGCAACCGCTAGCATTTTTTAATAAATCTTTGTCAACGCCACAACGAAAGTACATCGCATATGATCGCGAACTTTTGGCTATGTACGCAGCGGTCAAACGTTTCAGACACATCGTAGAGGGTCGCGAATTCATCATATTCACAGATCACAAACCTCTTATTTACGCCTTTCAACAAGATTTGAATAAATGTCCTCGACAGTTTCACTACTTAGACTACATTTTGCAATATACGACCAATATCCGACATATTAGCGGGATCAATAACGTTGTAGCCGATGCATTATCTCGCATCGAAAGTATCGAAACTCTTGATTATAAGAAACTCGCCGAAGCTCAAAATGTCGACAACGAGTTGCAAACAATTTTAAAGTCTGAAAACAGCGTATTACTTATAAAAAAAGTAAACTTCCCGAATCTAGAAGTCGATGTTTATTGTGATGCGACACGTGATAATATCAGAACTTACGTACCTGCAATCCTTCGTCGTGCGGTATTTAATCTTCTACACGGTCTAGCTCACCCTGGAATAAAGACAAAGCAGAAATTGATTATCTATCGATTCGTATAGCCGTCTGTGAATAAGGATTGCAAAACTTGGGCAAAAAATTGCATTCGGTGTTACCGCTCGAAAGTAACGAGACACATCACGAGTCCGGTAGGAGAATTTCGCGATCCAGGGAAGAGGTTCGAACATGTGCATGCGAACATCGTAGGCCCACTTCCAAGTTTATTGGGATTCTGTTATTGTTTAACAATGGTTGATCGCTTTACTCGCTGGCCTAAAGCAGTACCTATCGCAGACATAGAAGCAGCCACCTTGGCAGGTGCCTTTATAAGCACGTGGATTGCACGTTTAGGTGTACCATTGCGAGTGACAACCGACCAGGGACGACAGTTTGAGGCTAAATTATTTAATGCATTGACTCAAATTATCCGCGCCGCCCATCTACGCACAACAGCTTACCACCCTGCCGCGAACGGAATGGTCTAGAGACTGCATAGACAATTGAAGGCAGCGATTAAATGCCACAAAACGGAAGCTCGGCAGAAATTTGGCCGATTATTCTGCTGGGAATTCGTGTAACCATGAAGGATGACATAAGAGCAAGCCCAGCAGATTTAGTCTACGATACGACACTTCGTTTGCCGGTGAATTTTTTCAGCTCTCTATTAGCACGAGCAATACCAATTTCGTTGAAGACCTGAGAAATAAGATAAGAAAACTGAAGCCAGAAACGGGAATGAGGCATGGAACGAGAAATGTCTTCATTTTTAAAGAATTGTCCACCTCTCCGTTCGTTTTCATTCCACACGTTGCAGTACGCGGCCCGCTTCAACCGACATACGACGGACCCTTCGGAGTACTTCTTGAAGATAAAAGTGAGCCGAACCGTTTTACTACGCGACGGGGTAGGAACGTTCGGTTACCGGAACGACTACAAGCAGGTTTTTAGAAAACGCGAACAGTCAATTGTACATTTTTCTATTCGATAAAATAGATGTAAGAATTTGTATCATCACAAACTTTTATTTTATAGCGTTATGACTGGTAAGTGGGTAGTGTAGCGCAGCGATTCCCAAACTTTTTTTGCAGTTTTCAGGGAGGGTCGAGGCCGCCACCCTACAATTTTTTCCCCTCTACTAGAACCCAAGGGGATACTTGACTGTGGGTCATGCGGAAGGTTACATGCTTCATGCGAGAGAATTAGAACCGGTTGAGAAAAATTAAAATGTGTCCAAATGTTAAGAAATTACATTTTAATTAGTTGAATCAATTTCCTAATCTGATTTTAAGCAAATGAAAAGAAAGTTGATGAAAATCGGTTAATATCTTCAATGCCATTTGACAGTTCTTGTAATTTTTCATGTACTAAAAAACATGCTTGATTACTCGAAATGTTAACAGATTTTCATCAACTTTTTTTTCATTTTCTTAAAATTACGTCGGGAAAAGGATTCAGATAATTAGAATTGAATTGAGCCATGTCTTTAGGATTTTATTTATTGAAACAGCCTTAAATCTCATGCAATGAAAGGGTCCTCATAGCGGGGGGGCTGCCGAGGTTCTGGGCCCGGGCTAGCTTCCCCCCTAGGGGGCTGCCCGGCCCGGGGTGGCTTCCCCCGACCGTGGTCGGGCCGCCGACCGTCGGCACTAGTTTGGGAATCGCTGGTGTAGCGAGTATTATATTTTATCTGTAAAGTCTAAATGTTATACTTTCTCAAAGTTCTGTAGAATCGTCAAGTTTCTAACTCAGGACAGAAATTACGGTCGAGTAGCAGATATTCGCTAGTAGAACAATAAGTCAATTTAGTCCAGACCTTGGGCCTTACTTTCAGATTTTCGAAAACCAATTTTGTCACGTAGCATAAGTACCGTTAGACATGACTGATCCTACCCTTCTGTACCTTAAGAAAGACCCTGAGAGGTACCTACTAGCCAGTTGACTGTCCGACCGTCCTAGAGATCACTTCAACTCTCATTGTAATCTTTTAGAAAATATATCTTGTGTTATTAAGTGCCTGTGTACTTAATGTCTACACCCTCCACTCTCGATTCAATTAGAAACTACTTTCTCACTTCAATACTTATAACTTTACTCTCTGAAAGAGCATATTACAGTTTGATTATAATAAACAACATTGGAAGCGTGGCAGTACAGAATTAGAAAACTAAAAAAAAATCGCATTTTTCAGCAGAGTGAAAAACAATTTTGTAAAATCGAATTCACAACTTACAGATAACACAAAAAACAACTCCCGAGATGATATTTGATCTAAAGCACTCAGCCATTTCATGATAAATTTTCCAAGAATTTTGAGGTAACAATTTCACAGGCTCTAAAAATCGGCTTTCGGTAAAAATTAAAAATCTTCACTATTTAACGCTGAAAAGCCTAAACATTTTTTTTCAATAAACAATAATAATTTCAAGAAATATCGATGCTGAAAGGAAGAAAAAATGATAAATACGTTTTAATACTAAAATAAAAATTGTAATTACGTTTAAATTGAAAATTATATGAATTAATACTTTAAAAATGAGAATATGAACAAATCTATTGAAAGCAACGTGTATAACCCATTTTCGGAAAAATATCGGTTATCTATTTTTGTACTATTACAATTTATTTATTATAACTGTTCAGTCCTGAACAATATTTATATTTCTAAAAATGTAATACGAACGGGAAAACTTTATATTATATTTAAAATAAGGACGTTTCCATAAGGCGTTTATTACCAGCAAAAATTTCAACCATTACAATTTCCTTTTTTACATTTATTTACAACAAAACCGACTTAGATTTAAGATGATTTTAGACACTTTTACCGATTTAATCCGTCTAGTAACTCTTAGGTTTTTGATGTTTATGATTTTTATGGTACTCTTAGGATAACCAGGCGCCCCTGGGCCTTAAATACCGAGCGTCATCCTCGTGGGTTTTCCCCGGGGATTTTTCACTTCCCCTTTTTCCGACTGCGATCGGAAATAAAGAGTAGTTTCTATGCGGGAATCGATATAGGCATCCGGAAATCTCCGATGGAAACCGCATGCGGCTTCGTGCCAAATTTACATAGCCAAGGGACATTGGGTCCGTTTCATTGTATGTCAGATTTACCCAACAATAACATTTATTGCGATGAACATTGTTTTTGATAATAATTAAACGCAAGCTTTGAAAGTTATTTGTTTGGATCAGCGTATTTTTTGTTTATTTAAACATGGAATATAGTTATTATATGGGAACAAAATATTAAGTTCACCGAGCAAGCTTTTTATCTAAAACATTTAGTTTAGTTAATAAAATTAAGTTATAGAATATTATACATATTTCCCTCTATTCTATGGGCCTCTTATTCGTATGGCTGTAGCTATATGTATTTTTACATAAAAACAATCGTTATATATATATGAAGCTTTTGCAAATTGGTCTGATGCAATTAGAAGCATTTATAACTCTGTTGACTTATAAACGCTCGTGTTAATTAATTATAATAGTGTTTTTTTTTTAACTTTTGGATTAAAAATTCATCTTTCTTCTCTAAAAATAAACTTTTTGTGAAAATTTATCTTTGTGTCGAGAATTGAACAGCTTTAAATAGAAAAATCGTCCTTCTGGATTGAAAATTCATCTTCTTTGTCAAAAAGTTATATTTCTGATTTAAAAATGAACTTCTTGTTCAAATTAATATTTTTCGTCGGAAATCAAACTGTTTTGAACAGAAAATTCGTCTTTTTGGATTGAAAATTCATCTTTTTTGGTCAAAAGGTTATATTTCTTATTTTTAAATGATTTTTTTTTTGTAAAAATTGATCATTTTTGTCAGAAATTTAACTATTATGAATAAAAAATTAAACAATGAAATAAAAAATTCATCTTTGTTGGTCAGATAGTAATCTTTTTTATTTAAAAATGAACTTTACTCTTAAAATCTGAACTGTCTTCGAATAATATACTTCTCTTTGGCTTGAAAACTCATCTTTGCAAGTGACAAGTTAAACTGTTTTGTCGAAGAAGTCATCTTTTTTCATATAAAATTTGTCATTTTGCATTGGAAATTTATCTTTTTTGGTAGCAAATGCGTCTTTCCTAATTAACAATGAAATTTTTTATCAAAAATTTATATTTTCGGGTTAAAAATTATAATATTTTGTTTAAAAAATGATCTTTTTCATTGAAAGTTAACTTGGTTAAAAAAATTCTTTCTTTTCGATTAAAAATTCATCTTTCTTATTTAGAAATTAACTCTTTGTTGAAAATTTAACTGTCTTTGCAAAAGAGTAGTCTTTTTAGCTTTACAGTTCAGTTATTTAGATTTTAGTTAAAGCCTAAGCTCTTTCTGTTCGAAAATTGGAACATTTGGTGGAAAAATCATCTTTGCAAGTTAAAAATTAAACTATTTTGTTAAAATTAATTTCTTCTGTCGAAAATGAATCTGTTTTAAATAGAAAATTCCTCCGTTTTGTTTGAAAATTCATCTTTTCTGGTCAAAGAGTCATCACTCTTATTTAAAAATGAACTTTTTTGTTGAAAATTGACATTTCTGCAAAAATTATTGGTCTTTGTTGGCTTAAAAATTCAACTCTTTGATTTTTCTTCAAAGTTTATTTTTCTTTCTCTGAAAATTTGAACTTTTGGTTCATAATATATTCTTTCAAGTTCAAAGTTCCACTATTTTGTTAAAAATTTATATTTTTCTTAAAAATTAAATTGTCATGAATAGAAAATTCGTCCTTTTGGATTGTGCATTCATCTTTTTTGGTTAAAAATTCAGCTATTCTATTCAAAAATGAACGTTTTTTTTTTAAATTCAACAGTCTACTAAAAGAATCGTCTTCTTGGCTCCAAAAATTTTTTAATGGTATTATTGTACTATTACTACTCTTTTTGGATTGACAAGTCTACTATTTGGTTGAAAATTCAATTGTTATTTTGTTAAATGACTTTTTTCTTGTAGAAAGTTAAACTGTCTTGTTGGAAATTTATCCTTTTGGTTGAATTCAAATCCTTTTGAATGAATGTTAATATCTTTTTTTGGTTAAAAATTTAAGTACTTAATTTAAATTTAACTTTTTTGTAAAAAAAATAATCTTTTTTTATTGAATATTGAACGTGTTATGTTAAAAACTCGTATTTTTAAATTGATAATTCCTTTGTTTTTGTATAAGATTCAACTATTTGGTTTAAAATCAACTTATTTGTTGACACATTATATTTTGCTGTTGAGAATTTAAATGAAAACTTTCTTGGTTCACAGCAAAAACTAAGAATAAAAGTTGTTGCAGGAAATTTTTTAGAGCCATAAAGTTTTGTTTAGCCAACTTCGCGTCTTTCAAAAAAACATGTGTTTGTCATAGAAAAACAAAAGAAAGTTTAACCGATATTTCTGTAAAGTTTATTCTGTGAAGTTAATTTTTGTTGCAGAGAAGCTTTCGTCGGAAATCGATGTAAAGTTTATCTTCTGTTTTTTCTGTGTTGGCATTTTTCTGAAAATTCATCTTTTGATAGAAATTTAATCTTTTTTGGTTAAAAATGCAAATGTTTAGTAGCGAAAAATCAATATGCTTCCGTGGAGGATTCTATTATATTATTTAACATTCATCTCTTTTGTTGAAAATTGAACTATTTGGTTAAAAATCTGCCAGTTTTGGTGAGGGATTCCACTATTTTGTTGAAGATTCGTGTTGCTTAGTTTTATTGACTTTTTTTATCATAAAAATAATAATATTATAAAGCAGTTTTTATCAGCCCTGCAATTTTAATTATTGTTCCCTTTTTTAAATTAAAATCAAAACTTATGTATGGTCAGTGCAATTAGCAAAAAAAATGTATAATATTATTAACTTCTGTGGTAATTCTGGGTAATAAGTAATGAAAAGAATAAATTAGAACGGTTTATGGATAGTGACCATTCGTGTTCTTCTCACTCTCACTTATTCACGTTGCGAGAAAAAAGACAGCCAACCAAATCGTGATGCATCGCCGAAACTCACAATGAGTAAAGTCACTGGTTGACTTCAGTCATCTTTCGTAGCCTCTGATCGTCCTACGATATTCGCTAGAGTAGTCTCAGTAGTCTTTCTAGAAGTCGGAAAGTATTTAGTAGTCTGACTAACAGAGACTAACATGAATTCTCAGTGAATAGCCCCTCGAAAATATATGATCCATGAGGGTCGTCATTCCCTTGTCATATTATCCCATTTGATTTATTTTTGTCGTAAAATATTTTTTACTGACTTCGTCTTATCCACTTTGGCCCCAATCTATTATGAACATATCTTGTATCTATCTCTATGCGAATCCCATCTAAACCATCCCCATTCTATTGATATTCAATGTATATTCGTTTCGTATCTCATTCTATTATTACGTGTCGTATTCCATCTTCCCAGGTATATTCAGAAAGTATTTTACTTTTTTAAACAGTGATGATGAGGTCTTATCGTGATATGATATACCTACAACCCCCATTTATAGCCTTAATATTTGTACTTTTATATGAATGTATGTTTATATGTTTAAATTTTTTAATTTCCTTCATAATGAGTTGCATTTAAAAAAATTCTAAACACATTAAATTAATGATAGATCATCATTTAAAAAAAAAGTTTCCATCTACATTTTGACGTCCCAGTAATCGTAACGCCAATTTCCTTGCTTTTTATTTAATTTGAATTAATTAAAATTTCACTTGACATTGACATTTAACTTAAAAAAAAAGATTTCCAAAAATGTCTACAAGGCTGTAAAGGGAAAGGGGATCAGTAATACACGTCAATTCAAAATAAATATAAATATTAAAGACTGTTATTTATTTACTATTATTCGTTATACAAATTTAAGAAATTTTAATTAAATTACTATCAAATTTAAAATCCTATTTAACGTCCAATAATCAAGTTAATGTATAGAATTCCTGAAAACAAAACCAAGAATACAATGACCAAATTTGGAAAACTACGATAAAATGTTTCTAGTGTAATTTGATAAAATATCCTATTTGAAAAAAATCCTAAAATAGAAAACAATTTTTTTGGATAAAAATAAAAAAGTAGAAAGAAAAATGAGAAGGCAACCGATCAAATCCCCTTTCTTCTCTTTTTTTATTTCTTTCTGCTTTTTTATTTCAATTATTAATTAAATACTATGATGAAATTGTAAATAATATTTACCAAAGTTTCGGTACTCATACAGCACCCTTATCAAGGTAAGACAAATTTGAGCACATATACGAATAGCAACAAAGCAACTATGCTCCCCCGTTTGATACCTTAAAACCAAGGTTGGTTGTCTTCTAATTTTTTTCTATTTTTTATTCTCGTCCAAAATTTTTTTTCTTTTTTATGAGTTTTTTCTAAGGAAGATCTTTTTTCAAATTACGATAAGAACATTGTATAATGCTTGACCAAATTTGGTCGTTGGATTCTTGGTTTTATTTCCGCAGGAATTCTATACATTATTCCTTATCATTTCTTTGTTCAATTAATAGTTATTTGTGATACCAGGACACTAAGTGGCACTTTTATGGCCAAATACTGCAATTTGCACGAGGCAAAGTGACACTTAGGGGCCGAGTGTCACATACTATTTTCTATCACGCCAGTTAATCATGAGTGCAAATAGGTTGCATAGAGTCCTAATCTAAGAATCCAAAAGGATCTAGAGACGAACTGCGGTAATGTGCGTGGGGTGAGAAGTCGATACTAAAATACCCTAAGTATCCTAAGCACCCTGAATAAATACCCTAAATACCTTAAGTAAAAATTATACGGCCTATTTAAAAAGGGCTATTTACGCATCGTTCGCAGTAATAATATGTGGTAACAAAAACTATTTTCAAGTAAATCATACAATAGAAAGGAATCATAGAAACGACTGGAAAGTGAAAGGAGATCAGTAGTACATGTCAATAAAAATTATAACTAAAGACCAAAGAATTTTGAAGTGACAACTTCTTATGGCACAGTGTGAACTCGCAAAACTTGATAACGCTTCTAGGGGCAACGCTTCCTCTTCTTTATCTCTCCTTCGCTTCTCCCACTGACTGACACTAGCAATCCCTTTCCCTCTCTGTCTCTCCAGCCCCCTCTCCACACTCGCTCTCTTTCTCTCCATCTTTCGCAATGTATAGCAGCATGCGTTCTTCTTGAAGATGGTGGTTCGTATATGTGCGTGAATTGATTTTCGAGTTTGTATGCGATTGAAAATGTCGAGGGTATCGACAATTCCTAACACAGTGATGGTTTACTCTTTGAAAATACCCCTCTAAAATAGAGGAAGGGGGCCACATAAGATCAAATGTAGATAGGTTATTGGTGGAGGGTAGGAGGTGGTAGGGGGGTCTCGATTCCCGAAACAGTTTGGAACACCAAAAGGACTTTAGTGCTGAAAATGTACTCTCTAAATCTGAATCAGTAAAATTTCACTGATTTTCAGTGAAATTTCACTGATTCAAATAGCTAGAAATGGGTCACTGACAATCAGTAAAAGGTTACTTAGTGATTCAGTAAAATAACCACTTTCGAGGGTTGGCAGCTCTGCTCCATGCCAATTCAGCAATCATAATAAAATAATATTTTAGTACATTCAGTCAAAGAATTATAGTAAAAACTTAAAATCCATAATTATTATTAAATATTAAACAAGGTAAAAAGTTTCGATGCTTTTAAATGACAAACAACCTCACATATTACTTTAATCTCAAGATTGGACTGTCATGTACACACCCGTTAAGTAAGTACCTCCTATACGAGTTGGAGTATATTTTTCCCGCAGTTAATTCAGCAGACTTACAGCCCGAAAATAAAATAATATTTCATTAAGGAATTCTTCTTGCTCCTGAAATAAAAGACTAACAACAACGCTTAACTTAAAAATTTAGAGGTTATGCTTTACATGATTTATTCTGATGTTACTGAAATGATTAGTAAATAAATCCAAAATCACTGATTAATCAGTGAAATGTCTAACTACTATTTCGCCATATGGTTGAGGCAAAGCAGCATGAGATGGAGGAAAACCAACATGAAGTTTGGGAAAAAGCTGTACAAGGTTGGGACAAAGTGGCATAACACTGATTTAAAAAGCTATAATAGGGGGCAATTTGGCACATTAGTCCCTCGATTCCTGGCACAGCGGCGAAAAAGGTTTTACTTGGTGATAAAAGAAATATGATAAAAAATTATATAATGAGATAGAAGTGGATAAGGTTCTTGGAAGAAAAGCATGGTAACATTGATCAGATAGAACAAAGGATGCTGAAATTGTTGTTAAAAAACCAGGAATAAAAGTGGTAATAGTCAATGGAAGTTAGTGACAATTTTCAAGGCGAAAGTACGATAATATCTGATAAGAAGTGATCCGATAGAATAGAGTAAGCGAAACAATTTGATGAGTGAGGGTGGGAGCAGCAAGAACGGTTGGGAGGGGGAAAACCCAAGTGACGAAGAAGAGAATGAGAGGAAGAGCGTAGTGAACTATTGGGAGAGTAAAGGAGTGGAGGGGGAACGTTATTGCAGTAAAAAGTGGGAAGGGTTAGAGGAGGAGTGGAAGGAGGAAGATTTTTTATATTAGGAAAAAAGGCTGATGCTCTGATAAGAGACATGGCGAAGGGAAGATTTAATTAACAGGTGATGGTCGTGGAGGTAGTAATGGTGGAAAGAAAAAGGGTGCGTGGTAAGGGGCCAACTTGGACTATTTTTTCCCAGGTTGACGCGAATTTATCTCCTATTTTGCAATATAAGAAAAATATCCACTTTAATCATATTATTTTCGGAACTTATATATTTCATTTTAAGATTTAACTTGTTTTTCTTTGTCCCGAAATGATATTATGAATGATGTGCAAATCAAAAATGATAAGGTGTGGCAGAAATCTATAGAATTATTATTGACGACTGAAATAAAATAAAATGAATGAAACCAGGGTGGAAAACACACAAAAATACTGAAGTGAGAACTAGAGCAGAAACTTTATCCTGAAAAAAGCAGAAATGAAAAGAAATAATGTTCTACCATCAAAATGGCAAAGATTGCACAACAAATTTTATCCGTTTATTAATTTCTGCGTCCATTCCTATTATGATCAAAACTTTATATTTATGGAATAGCATACAATGAAAAAAATTAACGGGTTTTCCTAACCTGTCCCAAATTTCTTATGAGTTACTTTTATATTTTCACCATATGTGGTTCATTTAACCAGCCACTCAATTGAAGGAACAAGTCAACTAATAAATTCGTTTTCCTGATCACATAATTGGTCCTGGAACAGAATATAAACAATAATGGTAGGGAAAAAACAATAATTGTTTCTTCATGCGATAGACCGAACTTTGTATGGCTTTGATGATTGTTACGAGTGTAATAAATTGGTTTATGGTCAAGACAGCCAAGTCTGAACAATGTGATCTAAATATCAGTCAACACGAGAGGGTTTGAAGTGGAGGAGACTTCTATTTTTGGCGAGGGTTAATATTTGACGCCAGAGGGTTGCCGCGACTCGATCTAAAAATACCAAATCAATATCGCGCTCGAGTAGGCACAGGTGCCTGCTCTTCTCATTGGCTCTTGAATGCGCCGCGTCATACTCCTCCTTTCTGTTCAATAATCTACCAGGCTCTTATTCTTTTAAACCTAAGGAGCTAGGAAAAGTATTATAGATAAAACTGCAGAAAAGGTCAATCTCCTTTATTTTTCTGAAACTTACATTTTTGATTTCTTTATTTATGTTGACCACGATTCTGGCGGAAAAAAGTGTTGCTCTCTTATTGTCATAAGATATCGAACTTTCTTATTCTCGAAAATGTTGATCATTTTTTATTTGTTTAAAGCTCACTTATTTTATATATTTTTTCACACTGAGGTGGAATCTAGTCGTAAAAAGTGTTCCTCTCGTAAAAGTGTTAAAAAAGAGGGTCGGGGATGACTGTGATTCGAAAAAGCTTCCAAATTATGGTAATTCCTAATTCGAAAGGATTCTTAGTACTTCTGAATGTTATTAATTTATTTCTCAACCCTTCGAAAAGGGGTTCATCGTGAGCGTAGGGGTGTGTCCATCACCCCATCCCCACCTATTACCTTTCTAAGGTCCCTCATTTAAATTGCTCAATCCTAGAACAGGTGATTTTGGGGGGAGGGGCTCCAGAAGAGGGGTTTGGTATAATAGTTATGATAACTATGGCCTACACTCACTCCGTCGCCCAGACTCATGCCGAACCCCTCTTCCAGAACTAAAAATGAATTACGCATCCTAATGAACAAATATGTGAAATCAGTGGATAAAAAATATAAGTTAATTCATATTTTTTGGAGCAAACATTTTTTATATTTTAAAAATATTAAAAGACACATTTTTCAGTCAAATTCGAATACATCGTCTAAAAATACGTAAAATATATGAGTTAAAAAAATTCGAAGGTGGTGATCCTTTTCTGCAAATTTATCTTCTTATGTTCTTAAGAATATTAGAACTGAATTTATATTACAATCTCGAAAATCCTGAAAATATCATTTTCAGAAAGTATTATTTCAACCATATTAAAAAACATATTGGAAAAGAATGATGACCTATTTAAACAGTTAGAAATTTAAGTAAAGTTATAATTAAATCAGTGTTATATGAAAATTGTTCAATGTCGTCTCAAAAATTATGTGCTTAGAACCTCGTAACGTCTTAAAGATGCCGAAAAGCAATGTCAAGACCGTCTAATTCTAGGGTTTTCAAGACCACAATTTGATATTTCTAGAGAAGTCACGCACGTGTAAACTGTTTAGTTTGAGACGTAACTTCAGTACTCGTAAAGTCTGAAATTCATTTCATAAAGAAAAATATTTGAAAGTGCGCTGTTGTTGTTTCTGAAACGCCACTAACTATATAACTCATTTTGATTGGCTGTAAATCGTCATTTAAAATCTAAGTTTAGAGACCATTCTTGACATACTTAAACCATTCATCCAAATGTTAAACCGAAATATAAGAATAACGATTAAAAATTATCATATGCATTGTTTTATATTTCATATGAAGATGTCCAGCTACTGTGCAATCCATTTTTTTTGTATTTAGATTTGGCGGTCGAATTTTGATCAAAGCATGAGTTTTTCATTGATGTGTCTGTCTATAATAACAATACAAAATGAAATCATCAGGTACTTTAGTCTTAATAAGAGCAAGGGTAGCAAAGGCAACTTTACGTCAGTAAGTTAAGAAACAGTTGAATACATCGTGATGATTTCTATTGATTTAGAGAAAACATAATACAACCTACCTTTCATTAAACATTATATAATAACATGTCCTGCTGAATGAACAGAATCTGCGTTTTTCATGAATAAGAAAGTTTCATTGTTGACATCTTTTTCAGTAGTGACTAGTTTAGAAATTAGCCGTGTATGTTCAAACCGAAAAAAATCCGCCTATTTGTACTGAAATGTCGAACGAATAGCCGAGGTGAAAGAGAGAGAACCCTCTCCCTTTTTCATGTATCCGCCAACCAAGTTTTCAAGATTTTCGCTATTCATCGTAAAAAGACTAATAACTAGCCACTGACCAAAATTATATTCAAGGGGGAATTATTTGGTAATTTTCATCCCCCTATGGATTAATTTTCTTTTTATCTATTGAATGATTTATTTTCAACTTCAATACAGTAAGATGAAGTAAGTTACTTGTGTAAGTATTTCTTTTCTTTCCTATTTTTAAGTAGTAACTTGTAAACACACTAAGTTATTTTTTAAATAGATATAAGAGTTTTCGACCAAGGCTTGTATTAATAAATAAGATAGTAGGTCTTTCGATTTGATAGTCCTTTATTATCACGAGTTGTAAACAAACTACGTTTCGCCCACTATACGCAGGGCCTCATCAGGTATTATGGAATCTTCAAATCATAAATAAAAAACAACTCGTGCTGCCCATGTGTCGATGTTATTAGACAAATTCAAAGTGTCAAAGCCTTCACAGCATCAAAGAAACCTATTAGATCTTTCTTTTCTTCTTCAGTTTCACCCATGGCATGGTAATAGTCAAAATTCATTTGGAGATTCCATAATACCTGATGAGGCCCTACGTATACCAGGTGTATACATATGAAACCGGTATTGCCATCTAGCGGCCAGTAGGCACACTTGTAGGCACTGTAGGAACTTACCATTTGTGCTAATTGGCGTATTG
>NC_046659.1:67344909-67354967 GCF_010883055.1 Belonocnema kinseyi
AGGGCGCATACTTTGAATAAAATATTTGTTATCATTCTCTTGAAATAAATGTGTTTTTTTCTTGAAAAAATACCGGTTTCATATGTATACACCTGGTAGTGGGCGAAACGTAGAATGTTTACCACTCGTTATAATAAAGGACCAATAAACTGAAAAACCTACCATCTTCTTTACATTAAGTTATTTATTGAAGAAACGACTATTTCCCTGTTTAATATGTCTGCTTTTAAATAAAACATTACTTTCTTGTAATATGTAATAACTTTAGGATCTTCACGAAAAAATGAATGAAACACGCATTAAAATGTGTTTATTAAATAATAGTAAAAGCAGAAAATCTACAACTTTTCATAAAAACTTATTCACTCTTAATTCACAGTATAGCTTTTTCATAGTCAACGTTGTAAAAATAAATTATTTTACATAATTAAGACAATAGCACTCACTTTGCCTCAGCCTGCATAACATAATAGATATATTTCAAAGAAATAAATAAATTGTCAAAAATAAATGTAATAACTAACTAAAATTAATTTTCAGTGGGTAAGCGTCACGAAAAAATGGTTAATAATGTTATAAACAAATTAATTAACAAAAGTCATTTTTTCATGATTTGTAATGATTAGCTCATTTTACCCCATAGCTGTTATATAAAGTATCACAGATAATCATGTGCGCTTACAATAAGTTAAGAATTGCTAATGATTGCCAATTATTTATGCAATTTTTATAAACAAATCCACATTTCGAAATTTTTTTATGAAAAGGCTTGATTTTTTGCGGAATCAACTAAAAATGCTTTGCCAAAGACTTATTGCTATTATATTTTTCATTTACCAAAAAATGTTAATTTTTTAAACAATTTTTACAAACAAATGCACATTTTATCCTTTCTTCATGAATAGGATTGATGTTTCTTGCGGAAACAAATTGAAATGTCTTGCCAAAGAAACCTTGCTGTCATATTTTTCATAATGAACAAAAAGTTCTAATCATTTAAACAATTTTGATAAAAACATGCACATTTTGACCATTTTTACATTCGCATCAGAGAAGGTATTAGATTTGTGTAAAATTTTACCCCCCCCCCCCTCCAGTTTTTGTCAAATGTCCACGTTTTGAGAACCCCTGAATCCGGAAAACATGTTTTTACGAATCTGTCTGTCTGTATGTTTGTCTGTATGGCTGTATGTCTGTCTGCATGTAAGCATATCTGTTTGTGAACAAGATAACTTTTGAAAAAATTAATCTATTAGATTTCCTTTTAGTACTTATGTTTAGTGTTCTAGACTACAGGTCAAGTTCGGTAGCCAGCCATTTTGGATAAAAATTCAAAATGCGGGCACATTTTGAAAATTTTTGAGACCATTTTTTTCAAAATTCAAAAATTCTCTGTACGGTTATTCATAGTATTCAAAAGCTTAAACAATTCATTCTTTTTACTTTTTTCATTAAATCAAAAATTACCAGTTATAGCATTTACAATATTCCAAAAAACACAAGAAAATGAACATTTTATGCCAAATAACGCACGATATGAACAAAAGTCATAAAAATAAAAATATTACTTTTTCAATTCCCTACAAGATTATCATAACAACTTTTTGAATTTTTTTGCTAAAACAAAAATTTAAATGTTGTCATACAAAATAATGAAAAATGCAAAAAGTACATTTTTCGGCCAAAACTGCAAAATACCGTAAAAGATGACAAAATAAAAATTGTGCATTCAGAAAAGATCTACAAATTTGTTATTAATCACTTTTTGGTAGAATGTGTAGTTTTGGCTACTTTTTTACGATTAAAACCAAAAACAAAACTATCAAAAAATTATTGATGACAAATAATTTTTTCATTCTTATCAGAGAAGGTATTAGATTTGTGTAAAATTTAACCCCCCCCCCCCCTGTTTTTGTCAAATGTCCACGTTTTGAGACCCTCTCAATCCGAAAAATAGGTTTTTACGAATGTGTCTGCCTGTCGGTCTGTCTGCACGCTTGTCTGTCTGTGAGCACGATAACTTTTGCCAGTTATTTTGTATATAAAATTCAAAAAGTGAGCGCATTTTGAATATTTTTGAGACCACATTTTTCAAAGTTCAAAAATTTTCTGTGCAGATGTTTATAGTTTTGAAAAAGTTGAACAATTTATCCTTATGACTTTTTGCATAAAACCCAAAAAAAATTGCGAGAGATAAAGTATTAACAAAATGCCAAAAAACACACAAAAATGAACCTTTTAAGCCAAATAACGGGCAATACGAAAAAAGGCACAAAAAGAAAAGGTTTGATTTTCAAATGCCCTACAAGATT
Organism: Belonocnema kinseyi; assembly: GCF_010883055.1. Taxonomy (NCBI): domain Eukaryota; kingdom Metazoa; phylum Arthropoda; class Insecta; order Hymenoptera; family Cynipidae; genus Belonocnema; species Belonocnema kinseyi. Next base: position 67,347,222 of record NC_046659.1, read on the forward strand.
ATTATAACAACTTTTTGAATTTTCTTGAAAAATTAAAAATTCTAATTTTGAAAGCATAAAAAATAATGTAAAATGCAAAAATTACATTTTTTCATGCAACAATTTCACAGTATTATAAAGATTCTCAAATATATAAATGCATTTTCAAAAAAAAATATATGCATATATAATTTAGAAGTTAAAAAACGGTAAGGCTGCTCAGTAGACCGTATGTGTAAAGTTTAAATCATAGAGAATATTAGAAATGAGCAATTTCACTTCATGGAAAAACGATTAAAGTTGCAATATAAGTTTTAACAACATTTTTTAAAAAGAATTCGCATTGTTTTTCAAACGGGACAATGAAACTACATCTTTTTTAATACCAATGTAAGTTATGAATTATAATAATATACATTTATGACAATGATATAAAATTTCAGGGAAAAGCTCGAGTGCGAAGCACGAGATACGTGATGAGAATGTGTTCGTTAAGACCGAAGGAGCTTTAATAAAAGAGAATTCACAATTGCCAAATTGCTGTTGTCGATTCTTCCACCTTTAGTTTTAAAAAGTCTATGCACAAAGATCGAGCATGTAGCGCGAGGTAAATACATTATCGGTCGTGAAGCGTGAGGCAAATAAATTATTGAGCGCGAAGTGCGAATTTAATATATCATCGAGCGCAAAGCGCGAGAACCAACAGTGGTGCGCCCTAGGCGCACTATGAGAATGTGCCACGAAGCGGGCAGACTTTTTCATGAATAGGTTTGATTGTTTCGGAATAAATGCGAAAAGTCATGCGAAAGACTCTTTGCTGGCATATTTTCAATAGTGACTAAAACTGGTAATTATTTAAACAACTATTATGAACAAATGCACATTTTGACCCTTTTTTTCATCCATAGACTTGATTTCTTGCGGGATCAATTCGAATTGTCTCGCAAAATAAAAAAATTCATGAAAAAATGTTCAAAATGTGTATTTGTTTATAAAAATTGTTTACATAATTATCAGTTTCTATCTCTATTACAAATATGATAGCAAAGAGTCTTACGCAAGACATTTTGAATTAATCCCGCTAAAAAAATCAAGCCTATTAATAAAAAAATCGTCAAAATGTGCATATGTTTATCAAAATTGTTTCAATAATTAACAATTTTGATTACTATGGAAAATATAACAGCAAGGTGTCTTTGGCAAGACATTTCAAGTTGATTTCGCAAAAAATAAATCCTATTCATGAAAAATGGTAAAAATGTGCATTTGTTTATAAAAATGGTTTAAGCAATTAACATTTTTTGGTCACTATCAGAAATATAATAGCAAGTAGTCTTTGGTAAAGCATTTTAAAGTGAATTCGCAAAAAAATCAAGCCTTTTCATCAAAAAATTGTCAAAATGTGCATTTGCTTATAAAAATCACATAAATAATTAACAACCATTAGCTATTCGTAACTTATTGTAAGCGCACATCATCATTTGTAATACTCTATGTAAAGGCTACCCAAGTGCGAATTGCCGGAGCTGAATACACGACCCAGTGTTGGTCCAATTTTGGCAGCCAAAGGTCGGCTAAAGTTATTGGGCCAACATCGGAATTTTAATCGGCCCAGTGTTCAGCCAGCGCCGGCAGCCTATATTGGTTATTTATATTTACCGATCCTCCACCGATGCTTGGCCCAGTATCGGCACTTTATTGCGCCAAGTATCACTTTTAGTACGGGGAACCATGTTTCACGAGGATCAGCCAAAGTCTGGCCCAGTGACGGCACATTACTGGGCCAAGTGTCACTTTTACCACGGCAAACCATGTTTTATTTAAATCGGCCCAATGTTGAGCCAGTGCTGGCAGCCTATATTGGCTAATTATATTTGCCGATTCTCTACCGATGCTTGACCCAGAATCGGCACTTTGTTTCGCCAAGTCTCAGTTTTAGCACCTAATAAATAAATCTTACACGAAAGATAAAAAAAAATTTATTGAAGAATTGTCAAAGTTCACGATGAAATTTGTTAAGTTCTGTCATTAAAAATTGTTAATGTTTATGAAAAATTACATTTCCTGTGATTGCAAAAAGTTGTAAAGGAGGCTACAACGGAAAAAAATGAAATATTACGCGAAGAAAAATTATAATAGATTTAAATTATTTATTTAAAAATTATTGTATTGATATTCCTGTTAACATTTCGTCGCATAATAATAAATAATTAGAAAAAGAGAGCTTAAAATTGGGTTCTTTAACTTTTCTGAACTGCAGCTTATGAGGATGACTTTTTCACAGAGTTTCAACTTGTCAGTTTAGCGGAGTGGTTAGCACTCCCGACTGCTAGGCGATAGAATTGGGTATATACATGTAGGTTCGATACCCCGTAATGTTAGAAATTTTACTTGTAAAATAATGTTCAAAATGAAATATATGTATTCAATCTAAACAGGACCTTAATATTTATATTCAAATTACTCGCAATCAATTAATGTTTATTTTTAAAATATCTTTTTTGTCATATCCTTAGACCACAGTCAGTGTTGGGCCCACAATGGCAGCCAAGCCCTAGCTGCCAAGTCAAGGCCATAGTTATCAATCCAGCAATGGCACGACGATGGCAGCCATGTATGGTCTATTACTGGTACCCAGTGTTGGGCCGACAATGGTAGCCACACCTTGGCTGTCAAGTGCAGGCCATAGTTATCATTCCGTCATTGGCGCGATAATGGCAGCCAAGCTTCGACAATATTTTTGCCGACTATGGGCCAATTTTGGGCCGTATGTGACTTCGCACTTGGGTAATGTTCAAAATGAAATATATGTATTCAATCTAAACAGGACCATTAATATTTATATTCAAAGTACTCGCAATCAATTAATATTTATTTTTTAAATATGTTTTTTGTCATATCCTTAGACCGTAGCCAGTGATGGGCCGACAATGTCAGCCAAGCCCTGGCTGCCAAGCCAAGGCCATAGTTATCAATCCGGCAATGGCGCGACGATGGCAGTCAGGTTTGGTCCAATACTGGTACCCAGTGTTGGGCCGACAATGGCAGCCAAACCTTGGCTGCCAAGTTCAGGCCATAGTTATCATTCCGTCATTGGCGCGATAATGGCAGCCGAGCTTCGGCAATATTTTTACCAACCATTGGCCAATGTTGGGCCGTATGTGACTTCGCACTTGTGTATAGGTTAAAATTAGCTAATCATTGCGAATAATGAAAGAATGACTTTTGTTAATTAATTTGTTTATAACATTATTAACAATTTTTGTTGTTACTCTAACCCACTGAAAATTATTTTTAGTTAGTTATTACATTGATTTATGACCTTTTTTTAATAACATTTTCGTAGTTACTCGTTATACCTAGAAGCCCTGCGGTCATTTATGAAAAAAAAAACATCCAAATGCGTTAAGAATTGCACTGCCGGCGATTTTTGTCTTAAAAGGTGCTTTTTCCCCCACTGTGCGCCAACGCGCTACGCCCGCCAAAAAAAAGATTCCCTGTAAAAAGGAGAGCATTGAAGTGGATTATATGGCATTGAAAAAGTGTACACTGTAATTCCTATAAATCTGAACAAATTCCGTTTTTGTCCAAATGGTCATTTCACGACATTCGGATGCATTTGGTTGTATTCAATACATTCGTCCGGAAAAAGCGTTAAATGGCATTCAACTTATTCGGTAATTCAACAGCATTGAACGGCAATGGTTCCATTCTATACCTACGATCACTGAGGCATTGTATGGCATTGAACTGATATGGTCATTTAACTGCATTCAATTACAATAAATTAATGGCATTAAAAAGAAGCCACTTCAATGTCATATTTTTGTGTGGATTCAAAATGATTCGAACGAAAACATCTGAATAACAAGAAGTGCATTCGAGCAAAAACGGAATTTGTTTAGATTCATAAGCATTAGAGTGCACAATTTTTTCAATGTCATATAATTTATTTCAATGCTCTCCTCTTTATAGTGTTATCATTGAGCCATACAAATTTCAAATTGCCGGACCACTGACGGAATAATATTTAGGGGAAATACATTGCCGGTATGAGAAAGGCATCTTTCGGAGACGTTTAAAAAAATAGTAAGGTATTGTTTCGTAGTAGGGTGTAATAAACACAGTGTTCTGCACGCACAAAATTGTATCGGATTCCAAAAGAAATAAGTCATGAAAATAACAAATTTATGGAAAATATTGTGTTGGGCTTGGTGATTTATCAACAAGTGGACTTATTATATTATCTAAGAGAAGAAGAAAATCTGGATAAGTGTTTTGCGTCGTGAGTCTTTAAGTGCAAGTCAATTAGAAAATTCCCGGATATACTAGTACCATTTTATTGGTGGCAAGTAAGAAGGGTATGCGTGTAGAGTGCGAGATTATGTTTGCCAACACTGTATCCGAAGAATTATTTGTGATCTATATTTATTACAATCGTTTGTAATTTATTTGTATCATATAGGCTGTGCAGCTGACTTGACGAATAAAGATCATCATGATTGGGTGCTTTGTAAAAAATTAGGTTATGAAAAACCTTGAGGTCGAACATTTTCGTAACTTGTCATAGAAAAATATTATTTTTTATACATTTTTGTAAAAATACCAGTTATTTACATTGAAGTGTAAAAGAAAAATACAATCTGACAATTTTTCAATGATATCACTTAAGTTTTTTATTTCTGCGAGCTGGCACCACACTTTCACCAGTAAATCAGCTTCATATCATTTATAAGCTTCAAAACTTGTATACGCTTTTAGTTGCTTTGCGGTGTAAACACTGTGATATTGAATACGACATGATATTGTATCCAGTAATGACCGAAGGCATTGAACTCACATTTTCACTAAATTATAAATCTGTAAGAGCATACGGATAAAAGTTTTCGATTTTTTTAATTTTTTCGGATATATCTGGCTTTGACATCTCCCTACAATTTTTCCAAATATTCACTTTTCATTTTTAAAAAACTAAAAAAAAAATTTTTTAAACTCCAACAACACATGCAAACTATAGGGCCATACGGACTACGTTATTTGCTTTCATCAAATCTTTTCTCATGAGAAGTGTGGACCCTTTTGGATAATAGGCAAGTAATCGTAAGTCTACTCTATTTTGATAATACTTTATCCACGTTAGAGTAGTTTTATAATCTTTTCACTTTTGTTTCGTTTTAGGAAACATGTGAGTTTAATTAAGATTAAGACTTCAAAAAAAAACTTCTGTGCACCGTACTGTCCCATCAGTCTAAAGAAAACAATTTTCAAGTTCTCTAAAAGGGAGATATTTTTTCATTCTTTACATTTTCACAGAGAGTTGCCTGGTAAAAAGACTTGCAATTAATTGATTAGAATTGAAAAATTTATTTTTCCTTAACACCAATTTTTCCTCCCGTCTCTTATATTTGAGCGGAAAAAAATCCAAGCGCAATCCATTTCAGTGTCGTTTACCTGTATTTTTGGCGTGGTTAAACATAACCTGAAAATAACTAAAAAATATAATTTTATAGAGGGCCAGCGGAACAGTTTTAGTTTGAGTTAAAAATTAATTTGATTAACCTCTCCCCCCCCCCCCTAAAATTTCCTCAAAAATTTTTTCAGCATAATACATGCAAATACATTTTTTTCGCTTCGGCTTTTTTACAATAAACTCTTCCATTGTTTCCGAAATATACTTCGGAAAGTTTACTATAGTGAGAGCAAGGACAATTTTATTGCATAGCGAATTTTCCACCCGCCTGAGCTATAGGTGGGGACTACATAATACAACCCAACACTACTTCCGCCGGCCATGATTTTATATTTTATTCCTTTTTTTAATTCTCTTAGCATCTTATTTTTTTGTCTATGCGAGTCTTATTACCGGGTTCAAGGGAGTAAATTCTGGTTTTAAAATTCAAGATATTTTTTTAATGTTTAGAGTTTTGAAGGGGGACATATCCTGTGTTTTTTATTTATTTAAAAAAGAGAGTGAGAAACTTTATAGTTTCTTTATTTTTTAAGTGGAAGAGGGTCATTTTTAACATTTTTGATCATTTGAAGAGGAAACTTTTGTCTTTATTATTTTCCTGATTTGAGAGAGAAAATTTGGTTATTTTGCCAAATTTATTTATTTAAATATTCAATGTATTTTACTAATCGGTATGCTACATCTTTTTTATTGTTAATTTAACGATAGAGACAAGTTTTCTGGAATATGAGTTTGTCAATTAAACATACAATACATTTTCATCTTTATATAAGAAATATTCACTTTTTATTTACAGATTCTTATACTTTTAAGGCCATGTGACGAGAGGGTCACATGACCATACCTGGTGTTCAGTTTTTCTTTCGCAACTTACGTCTAAACGAAATGAGGTATCGCTCTAAAAGTTTGGGAAATGAAAGAGGAGGTAATAAAGTCCACGTCTCTGCTTTGTTCCGGTGGAAATTTTGAGAAAAAAATTTTTTGAAGAAAATACCAGTGGAAGTTTTCTTTCCCAACTTACGTCCACGCGGAATGAGATAACGTGTTAAAAATTTGGCACGATAAATAGAAGGCATGCAAGAATATGTCTCTGGTCCTAAATAATTAGAATACTGAAAGTTACTATTTTGGAGAAATACCGATCGTGCTGTCGTCAAACCCTGGAAGCAATTTGCAATGTTGTCAATGGTCTAGTTATGAGGTTTATATTGATCAAAGTGGGGCAAAACAACAAAAATCGCTCACGAACATTATACACAAATAATCCAACAACTAATGTTTGCACTTTTGATGCAAATGAACAAATTGAAATCATTAAATTGCACGTGTCTGACATACATATCAGCTGTTTCAGAGCAGCACTGGCGCAGCGAGTAGACAATTTCGAACTTCTACAGGTCTGTGGTTAAAACAGATTCCCTGATTGCCGACAGAGAAAGTGAGAAGTCAAACTTCTGCGGTAAAGACTGAATGCGTCCGTCGATAATAATTATTTTCATAAATAAACTTTTTTCTTCCACCAACTCTTTGCAAGGCCACAAACGATCCTTTAATATTTATGAACATTTCCCGAAAAAAATTTACGCGTTATTCAAACTTTTATTTTTCGATATGGATGAAAAAATATTGATCTTAGGACTGACTTGATCAGCTGTTATACTCACCACATGGCCTTAAACATAAAAGAATTTATTTGGTACGGAAAATCCAAAATTGTCCATGTGAGGGAAAAGTGAATTTTTGACTGAACAATAATATTTTAAAAAGCAACACTTGCATTGGGTTTTTATTTAGTGAATTATCTAAGGAATAATGCTTCTTCAAAAAGGATCGTGTCGAATTAAAAAAAAAACAATAGCTTTTACTCAAGCGGAAATATTATATATAGTTTATACAGTGTGAAGTATAATACATAATATTCATTTGTTTTATACATTTTTTCTATCAAACAAATGAATATTATATATAAAACTTCACATTATATATAAACTATATATAATTTTTTTGCCTGGGTAACACCATGATGTTAAAAACAATAATTTTATGTACTTGAAAATGTTCTCAATTCAACAAATTAATTTGAATTTTGAAAAGTACAAAGTACCATTCATTCAGATTCCAAATTTTCATTTGCCACAATTGAGAATTTTAAAATTTTTAAATTATTTTAATATAACGTACTTCAATTTTTAAAGGTAAATAAAGCGGCTCAAATGAAATTTTGATAATGTTAATCATTCAAAAATCGTACTGAATAGTTTTCTAAAGAAAGCAAGCGATGAGCACAAGGGGTTAGG
>NC_046659.1:67355067-67365190 GCF_010883055.1 Belonocnema kinseyi
TTTGTCATAAGGAGAACCGCAGGATTTCGCCGGGAGCGGGTGCTAATCTGAAAAATTGCACCCGCTTCCAGCGAAATCTAGGTAAAATTTCAGCCACAACCACGTCTCACAACCGTGAGATGAGGTGGTTATATATACAGTTCTGAATTTTCATTCGAATATATCTTCTAAAAATGGACACGTCCCTCAGATAATTTAGGTTTAGAACAGAAATAGAAAACCGCATATAAGGTAAAACAAAGTTCCTTTCTCAATATTATATCCCTTCACGCAGACCCTAGGATCATATAAGAAAATGATAGCCTTCGGTGGAATCCAAGACTTACGTCACGATCGTCATAGCAACTCCCTTAAATTGCAACCATCAAATGTAGAGCTTAGCCACTTATCTCTTTACCTTTTTTCTCGTACAAGTCTATGACGTACGAACATCTTTTATACACAATATTCTTCCATCACATAAAGTCAGATCTTCGGCCAATTACTTATAGGGAGCACTTGTGTCAGAGGAATAAGTTGCGGGTAGAAAATGAGATAAAATCCAGGAAGGGCTGAATGTCCTGGCATTATTTTATCTATATTTTGTCATTTTTTACATTTCTATCTATAAGAGCGTTATGAAATCGTTAAAAATTTCGATCTCTAGTTTTTAGCAGATTCGAAAATCATCACTTTTGGTGGGTGTCTATCTGTATGTCTGTTTCTTTAACTGAATGTTATAGCTATGCGTACATTAAAAGTATATATCAAGTTCTTTAACTAGATTCATGGATGCAAACAAAAATATATAATTTAGACTATTTTCAAAGTTGTGCACAACATCTTTTTAAGAGCTTCTGTAATCCTTGCCAAAGTTTCTAATAGATGAAAAACTGACTGACCTGTATTCAGTGACTGAAACTCTCGGGGACAAACATCAGTTTATTTTTTAATTGAGTGTATCATTTTTTATCACTTATCATTGCTATCTCAATCCAACTGGGGCAAGATAAAAAAGTGTCATTGAGCCATACAATATGGCCATATTTTCTCATAACTGGAAGCTTCTTTTCAATGCAAATTTTTTGGTATCGATTAAGCAATTCGTCAGCTTAAAAACAAACTTTTTTTAAATTGTGATTTCAATTTTACATGATATTTTTTTCGCTCTTCTGTGCAACTTCTATTTTATCGGTTATCTTCCTTTGCCTATCCAAACTTTAAATATATTTTCTAATTTGATGCATATTTTATTGCACTACTGTCCAAGAAACCTCATGCCATTTAATCATATATTCAGCAAATATGTATAAGGTGAACAGGGACATTACCGACACCACACACTAACCGAAATTTTCCATAAATAAGCACGTTTACTTCAATTTTGAGTTCTGGATGCTTTTAATTCAATGAAATTATCTAGGTTATTACTTGACCTTATTGAATTTACATAAACTTACTTTTAAATCATTGTATAATTTCCTAATACATTCAGTTATTCATGTGTGTCGTTCTTTGGTTAGGGTGTCAGTAAAACCCCTGTTTTCTGCGAGAATGGTGAAACATGATAGATCAAAGGTCAAAACACAAATCCCACATAAAAACCCAAAATGACCTATTTTTACTCTACTTCACGAAAACGCTTATAACTCCCAAAACGAAATCAACTAGCCGGATTTTTTTACGTGGACGTACATATACGAAGCTAAAAGTAAGAATCCTTTAGATATAAGCTTTCTACAATAAATGGATCTTATAGTATATAATATTCTAATTTCAAAAACTCCCATAAAATATTTTTTACATATTGTTTACTCTTTTTAATTTAATGTTGAAATATACATTTTCTATCACGATATCGATTGGAGGGCCCCTTTAACGTCAAAGGAGTCGGATTTTCCACCAATCATAGTTCATGTGTCAGTAATTCTCAAATATATTTTGCTGTGTGGATGTTGTATTTTGGTTATGTGCACATCGAAAATAAAAGTCGCAAAATGTTGGTTTAAAAAAGTTGAAAAGAGGGTTTCGTAAAAGCCATTAGCGGAAATCTACCGAAAATATATATATATATATATATATATATAGTATGTATAAAGAGTTAATTTAAAAAGTGCTTAAATGTAGTCATGTTTACTAAACAATTCGTAAATATGTACGGTTTTAATATGTGTTAATAATGTTTTAATTCTAATTCATTTTGTCTGCATGAATCTTGTTGTTTCAAAAAACGCGAACGTTTACTTTTTTATAAAAATGACACAAAATACGACTACAGTAAAAAGAACCAAATATTTCCTTTCAAAAGAGACCATGAATACTTTTTTTTAAGAATACAATTTTATTGTGTAATTCTAAGGTTGATAAGATATTTATATGTTTAAATCCTATTTTAACCCATTAACGTATACATTTTTGCTTACAATGAATCTTAAGCCATAATTACAAAATTCAAAACGGCAGATCCAATATAACAAACTGCAAACGTAAAGATTAATTGGATTTGCTTGAAGCTTGCTATACTTAAGCATTTTTGGGGTCACTGAAAACGAATCTGGAGTCAGAATTAAAAAAGTCAATTCAAAAAATAAATAAAAGAAATAAATCGGATTTGCTGATAACGAATTTTTAGTCAGAATTATATAATTCAAAATGGCGTACGGAAAACTCAAAAAGTTATTTGATATTTCTGAAAATATATACTCGGGAATTTTTCAGATTTTTTATCTTGACGTCGTAGTTAAAGTACATAGAAAAATTGTTTTCACTTCATGAAAACTTTTTGTCCGCTACATCAGTTCCGAATAGGGGAATTCTATAATTTCCTTTAAACTCCGTCTATACTTTTTTATTTTGACGTGCTGATTACGAATATGATATTAAACATTGGCAACTAGGCGATTTTCATGGTAAAGCCATGAAAAGACCCAGGAAGAGAATGGCACTCCCTGGTGCCTCTCAGTCCTCGGTACGGTTTTTAACGCCTTGACTTAGGGATCTTAGTGTGTTTGATCCGCGGGGTCTATTTTATTTCAGCCCTACCCTCTGTTTTCAGCGAGCATTCCCCTATCCGCCACCCGGGGCCACGCCAAGTAGGGTTATCACCTGCCCTCCACCACAGACCACAGACGACTTTATATAGGTTCGTGTGATCTTTTGTGCTTCACAGTGGAATTTTTAATATTATCGCTCACTCGTAATTGTTGGAAATTATAAATTCACCGTGTAGAGGTAAGTCTAAATATTAAATTACTGCGAACAAGGCGACATACCTTTTGTTTTGTCAAACTGTTTACGAAATGCCTTAACCTATTTTAATTTGATAAATTTTTTAATTCGAATTCGTAACTTCTAACAAATTTTCCTTCTCCAGAAAAAATCATAAATTTGGTAAGTTTCACTGCAACTTCTATAGTTGAATATCTAACCAAAAAATAAGAATTTCCGATATTTAGAATGCCCCCCAAAAATATTTTCGTTTCGGCGCCACTAAAGGGAAGGTTTTCTTTCACCTAACATACTTGACAAAGCTATACGGCGCTTGAGAGCGTTTGAATTCGCACGTGCGTCACGTGGCTCTTGCGTGTCGCAGAAGAGAGGGTATTCTTACACTTTGTGTTCGCTTCCCCTACAGCCCCGAAAACGAGAAGTGTCGTAGAGTCTACTGTATATTTCATTTTTAAATAACGTTTGGAAGTATCCTCTCATTTAATAGTACGATAAATTAATATAGAGTGTTACCGGACACTTTATAAAAAATTTTAAGCAAAATATTCATTATTATTTACTAGTTATTTTGGATCAAATTTGATAAATCGAAACTTTCGGGTAATTGAACTCAGGTAGCGTTTCTTAAAAGTGTCCCCGTCCCAAGTAAGGTTTCTGTTCAGATACCTCAACTTTGACATAATACCTATAAATAAATTAAAGAATTTAACTTAATTAGTATATGACACCCAAATATATCAGAAAAAATCTATCTGCGTGGTACGGACACTGGGTCCTTCGAAAGGAGCCTTTGTAATACTCAACAATATCAGGATTATTGCAAGTCTATCAGGTATTCTTGCAATGAACGCTATTTTTCCAGGACTTTAATTAAGTATTTAATTAAGTTTTCTACACTCGAGTACTTGATTTGTAATTTTTCGTGTCAGCCTCGATCTTCAATCTCTTCAAACTTATCCTCGACCTTGCCCGAACTTTCAAACAAAAGATTGCAGATGAAGGTTTTCCCTGAACTGATACAGTGTTTTGACATTTTCAGTCGATTAGCATTTATTTCCTGATGAGTGAAAGGTAAATTTTAGAGTCATAAATAATAATTTTTAATTAATTGAATAAAAAAAGAGTAGTGAGGTGTCATCTCTGAAACTAAACAAAGCACGGAGATACTCCTTGAAGCGAATGACACATTTTTGACTTTTGAACATGGTTTACGTAGTCTCAATAAGCAAAAAATAGCGATCATACGTTTAAAAATTATTATCTTTTTCGAAAAATACAATGAGCTATCGAATTAATGACAAAAAGGCCCTCACAATAAGGGTGAGTGTAACAGGCAGTAATAGCTGTAGAAGTAGCCTGTAGTAGCAGTAGCACAAGCAAGATCTTCTACTGTGAGTGCATTTGCTTTCGTAATCGAAAAGCCCTTTGTATTTATTAGCACTACATACACCACTTTCAGAAGTTAATAATGAGCAATGTGCTTGAAGGATTATCTCAGTATGTTGTTTAGTTTCAGAGATGAAATTTCACTACTCTTTTGTAATCAACTTAATTAACCTTTTATCATCAGGAAATAAATGTTAATAGACATAATATTTTTTTAATGTATCATTGTAGGCAAAAACTACATCTGCAATCTGTAATTTGTTTTTGAGAATATTTTTCTGCTGAGATTTTCACTATAATTTCTACGAAAATTGAGGTAACTATATTTTTGTGGATAGATAGTAGGATGTTTTCCAGAATCTCGAATCTAAAGAATCAAAGAGAAATATCATTGATCCTCATCTCCTGAACTTTTCGTTAGCTTTCTCCTTCAGAAATGTTCAGCCTTAAGGAAAATTTATGGATACGAATATCACATTTTCCTGAACACACATATTAGTACGGTATTGGACAAAGGACATTTGATACAGAAATAAGTAGAGATTTTTTTTTTAATTATGTAAGTAAAAATAATTGCACCAATTGAAGATTTAAATCAAGAGAAAAAGTTCTATGTCTGTTCTATTCCAGTCATTTATTTCTATTTTGAGAAAAGGACTGATGCAACTGCTAAAAAAAGCAATAATTTGAAACCTAGCTAAATCTAAATCAAATATCATGGAAATTACTCATTTTCGCTATAATAACTGTTCCTCATTCTTGAATCAGACATTCACACGTGCTACACGTTTCGGGGCTTACTTTTTTTTAACTTCGTGACAAGATAAGATTCACGAAACGTTCATTAATTGTGAATCAGATGGCACGTGACCGGAAATTTCAAAATGTCAAGTCAAGATCTGACAGCTTCGTTGAAAAACTAAAAGTTCAAGATTATTTTGAGGCATTAAAACCTATTTATATAATCTAAGCCGCCTAAGGATAGCACAACACGCAGAAAAAAATAACTTAATTATCTCCACAAAATGTTAAAAATTAGTTGTGCTATTCATTCCTCTTCAGGAATTATTGTATGGTTTATTCTTTATATTACACATTTTAATAATCACGATATTAACAATTATCAGCGTTTTGTAAATAGATAAGGGGCAGTTTGCTCAAATTATTTCTTCTAATGTGAAAGTATGGAAAAGAAAAGAAAGCTTCGAATATTAAATTCAGGTTCATTAAACAAAGTTTGACAAAGCCTACCCAATACAATTATTTCGCTGTAAAATTTCTAGGAATAACTTTTTTTATAGACTTTTTTCTAAAGCCATACATAGTAGGGATGAACCAAGTTTGAATGAAAGCTCTAAGTAAATAGGATTTTTTTATGGTAATATGGTATTCCATGAACATTTTAAGATAGAAATGAGAATAATCAATCAGGCGCTATTTAAAAAAGGTCAATTTTTTAATTTAATTACAAAGAAATGAAGACATTGTTATAAGATGGTAAATACCATATTGTTTAACATTTTTTTTGTCGAATGTGGTCTTTTGTCACCTCAGGAATATATCAAGATTAAAGTGAAAATATTCATTGTAGTGGTTTTTGAACGAAAAAACTCTATTTTCGTATTTGATTACTCAGGAATTAAGAAATATCCATAAAATTATGTGGTGTAAATATTGGATAAAACTTCTTTTAATAGATTTTTCACTGATTTTGGTTTTTCGTAACCCTACGAAAATTTGTTGATGAAAATGAAAATAATCAGAGATGTGGCTTTTGAGAATGTCCATTTCTGTATTTAATTACAATAAAGCCATTCTGCGCATCTAATCGAAAACTGCATCATGGGTATATTTTTGATAACATAGTAACAGCGAGATAGTCTTTTTACGGCCGAGCGTGAGTTTGCACAAACTCATGCTCGGCCGTAGAAAGACTTCGCTGCCTCGGTACACAGAATATTTAATTTAATAAGACAATGGTTTTCAAATTATTCATTTCACCTTAAAATATTCGTGAGGTACCATAATAACATAAGCAATTATAAAATTGCATTTACTTGGAACTTTTACTTGAACTGAATTCAACCTACCCGTGGTTATTTTTTCAAACTAATCAAGGGCGCATTTTTTAATTTGTACTTACTTTGCCTAAAATTGATTATTTATCATTATTTTCTCACAAAAATATCTTCAAAACTTTATATGAATATTATAAAATTATATCATTTGTATGTTCAGTGGTACCTAGAAGAGTATATGTATATTATTTACATATTTGAAGCATTTCTATGGGAGGGGTCAAACCCTCTTACCCCCCCCCCCTTCTTGACCATAGACTACATTAACAATTTTAGGCAATTTTTTACCCCACTCCTCCCCCTCTACGACAACCGTTGGTTACGTTTATACTGATTTTTTGTATTCACAGCGAGTCAACTTACCAATATGTCTATACAATTATCACTCTACGTCACCGTGTGGTGAATTACAAACTTCGGTAATAAATCAACACCTAAAAAAATGATTTTCAGAGTACGTGTTGAAATGTGCCTAATTGGATTCTATGAGACAGTTAATCCGGATATTATTGAATTTTTAAACTAAGATACTTTCATTTTTAACTAAAAATGAAATGGTTAAACTTTAAGTTATCGAAAATACTTTGATATGATAAAAAGACGGGTTTTCTACCAAATAGTTAATATTTTTGACTAAATAATTGAACATTCAAAACAACATGACGAATTTTGTATACAAAACAGTTGAATTATTAATTTTTATGAAAAGGTTAATTTTATACCAAAAAAGAATTTTTACTTTAAAAAAATCAACTTTTAACCAATAATGGAATAAATAAATTTTCAATTACCAAAGTGATTTTTCAACAAAGAAAAAAAAACTTTTAAAAGACAGTTCAATTTACAATCAAAGAAATTAATTTTTAACTAAAATTTTGAATAATCGACCAAAATATGGATTTTATATAAAGTAGATCAACTTTAAAACCTAGTTGCTGAATTTGTAACCAAAAAGATAAATTTTTTCACAAAAAGTTGAATTTTTAACTAAAAAATAAGACTTTTTAAACAAAAAGTTTAATTAACTAACAAAAGAGATGAATTTTTAAACAAAAAGATTGATTTACTACCAAAAAGGACGAATATTTAAGAAAATTCAAGAGTTCTCAACCAATAAGTTGCAGTTTTAACTACAAAAGATGAATTTTTAAACAAAAAGATTAATTTTCTACCAAACATATGCATCATCTGGAAACGTACTAAAAACGTTACCATATGTACTTTTAGAAAAAAAATAGTTCTAGATTCGAAAAGGTTCATATCCGCGTATGGTTACTTTGACTATGGGATCCCCCTTCCCGTAACGAACAGTAGGTTTTTGTGAGACCCCCACCCCCCTAAAGTGGTAACGTAGTTTATAGGCGATCCCTAAGATATAAATAAAATATCAATGAAAATGCTCATGGTCGCCACAATAATAACTCATCATTTCTGAATCAATCAGACACACTTTACAGAACTTACTTTTTTTAAATACTCCTTGACAAGATTTTTTTTTTAATTCATATGAACAAATTTTAATAATCTCTATATTAAAACTAGTCATATGAGGAGAAGTGGTCCGGTTTACGAAAATGTTCCCATTTGAGATGAAACGATGGAAAAGGAAAGAAATCTTTTAATATCAAATTCAGTTTCATTATTTTTCTCAAAATCAAGTACAAAACTTATTGAGGCCAAAAAATTGTAAATCAGATCGCGGTTCACACTAATGCAGCAGAATCAGTCGCAGACAAAGTAATTTCCCTAAGAAAGCGATAGAACACGAATTTGATCAATTTAATAAGACATTTTTTGGCGAAATTATGAATATTTAAATTTTATAAAGCTTATGACGCAGATTATCAAATGGATCAGTGACTTTTTAATGTGTGATATTGTTTGAAATAATACAGATATTTAATGTTTTCGTTTTGAACCTGCTGTCAAAATGGTACTAATGTTTCTGAAATTGTTGAAAGACGATTTTCTAGAAAAATTCTAAAAATACGACCCCTGATGTTTTTTCTAACCCGTTAATTTTGGAAATAATAAAGAATAATTTTTTTAAAATTTATACTCAATTTTTCCTTATTTTATTGTTTGTCATTATTCGCTGAGAAAAATACATTAAAAACCATAGATAAACATGACTTTTAAAATCGTATCATTTTGTAAAAAGAAAATGTATATAATTTAGTGCTTTACTATTCATATAAAAACACAAAACTTTCTAAGCACACAAAATAGAGAAAAGTCTTAAAAGACTTCTTTTTCGAAATTGTTTTAATATCTTGACATTATATTATTTTTCAAAAAATATAGAAAGGACGTATATTCTTTGTAGATGGTTACAACTATCATGAAGCTTGGCTATAGCCAACAAATCTGTTAGTTACAAACCTTATTCGGATTTGTTGGGATGCAATAAGATTTCATTGAACTATGGTCTGTACACTAAAGTGTAACAAATTTCAGTAATCATCCAATTTGATGGTTTATTGTTTCGCACGCACAATAGAGCCCTACAGTAATCTACTGTATTTTTAGGTAGTGCGCTTATATAAAATTAAATGCCCCATCAGTATTAGTTTAAATAATACCACACTTTAAAGAAATTTTGGACTATTTTTTGATAAAATTCTATGTTGTTTTTATCCTAATCTTTTTTCAAAATAATACTATCCTTTTTATCCTTGGAGAATCTAAAGTGATGCTGTTAGGATTGGCTTGTAAGACCAAAATGAATCAAATTATTAAGACTTCAATAGACATAGAAAAAGATATATTTATTGAAATTAAAAAAATGTATACTAGATTGAAACAACAACAAAACAAATTTTTGTTCATCGTTATTGACTCTATTATGGGGAAGAATATGTCAAAGTGCTCCCACCTAAAATTAATTAATTTTTTTTTGCTCGGGTTGAAACTTGTCTGGAATATAGTCTTAGTGGACCTACATTAATCCACCAAACCATTGGTTTTGCTTGAACCGGTTATAAAAATTGAAATTTATTTTTTGAAAAAAAAACATATTTAAAGACAAATTTCTATTTTAAAAAATAGCTTCTTTATATTCTTTAAAATAATGTGGAATAAAAAGTGGGCCACAAATTTGTTCTTGGTCCAATTTAGATTTTTACGCTCAAAGGTACCACGTTAATCTTCCGCAGCGCTCGGGCCCGAATACTGCTAGGTCTAATGTGTTCTAAAATTATATTTAACTTTTTGAGATGATTATCTGCGCAGGAATATATCAATAACGTTATATATTTCACCTCACATCTTTTATTTTATTCAGAATGAGCGTAAAAATCTAAATTTGACAAAAAAAAAACATTTGCGGCCCATTTTTTATTCTACATGATTTTAAAGAGTTTAACAAAGCGATTTTTTGAAATAGAAATTTTATATTTAAATACGGTTTTTTTCAAAAAATCAATTTCAATTTTGATTTTCAAGGAAAAAAC
>NC_046659.1:67365290-67367188 GCF_010883055.1 Belonocnema kinseyi
GAAAAGAAGAGCTTTCCAAAACACTATAATAAAAATCCAATCGGATCATCCTAAAAGAAGTTACGCTAACGTGAAGGTGAAGAAACGCGTGAAAAAGTAAAAACTTCAGGCACCTGTATATCGACAACCGGTTGATAAATCAATTATGTTTTAGTGGAATAATGTAGATTCACTAGGACTATATTCCAGTCAAGTTTTAATCAGATCTACAAAATTAATTTTAGGTGGGAACACTGGACGTAGTCTGCCCTATACGTAGTCTTTAATTGTAATTGGGAATCAGTGGACAAATTATGTTTACATCAATCAGTGAAAATTCGTTAAACAATCAGTCGACCAGTTTACTTATTTGGTATCAGAAAAAGTTGAGGAAATGTATGCCCCTCCCATAACTTATTTCCATCGAAATTTTATTCTTCACTAGAATTTTCGGAATCAGCACTTGAAGCCGTTTGTCAAAAAGGCGCCTGAGTAAAAAAATCATTGGAAAAATTTAATTAACTACGCAAAAGGATCTATTATATATCCTCTATTGAATTTTGTAATAAAAACACATTAGTAACATCTAAATGCTCGTAAAATTAATTAAAAAGTATGATTATTGTCGAAAAGGGATCTAAGTAAGTTTTATAATGTCCGCTGATATTAAGGGGTAAAATATATGTATATCTTACGAGTAAGCCTACGAAAAATTCTGAGAATAAATTCAACCACGTAAAAAGATAATAATTTTGTAAAATTAAAAAAGACAATGAATCAGAACACCCTTCAGTAAAGTAAAATACCAGCTAAAACCATGACCTGTATCTCATTATCGAAAACTGATCTATGTGTCACGAAAACAAACATAAGTATCAAGCATAAGTAGTGATTTTATGATGAATTAGTCAGAAATGTATAAAACCTTAATAGATTGAACTGAAGTTTAATAGTGGATAAAATGTTGAGTCATTCTGTATATTTTTCTTTCAGAGTACTGGGCTTAAACAGACTGTGACTCTTCTAGAGTAGATTGTAGTAACCCAATCACTTTTAAATCAATATTTTCTCTGTTTTAAATCAAATTCAGATAGATGAACATAAAGATTTATCGAAAGGTTTAAATTTAACTTTGAAAAGTTCAGTTACCTTCCGCCCCCAACGGTTTGTACAAACTAACATAAGAATATATCTCATCTTCTAATACGGAAAACGGTATAAAATTCCAAAATATGCATTTCTATGTTTTAAAAATCGCTTAAAGTGTCCTTCGAATATTCTCATCGGACGAGTACGCACACAGAAAATCACCAATCCTCCAATGTACACCGAAATCGGTGTTCAATAGAGTTGCAACAAATTTGAGCCACACAGGTTCATTCGAAGAATCTAGAGGAAAAGCATCATTATGACACTGTTTTTTCTCATCCAGTGCAACGTGAAGTGTCGTCTACAAACTGTAAGTCACCTGTCAAGATCATTTTGTCGGTCGTTATTTAAGTGAAACAGATGTTAATAAGCAGGTAAGTTATAATAATAATTACCTAACTTTTTATTTCCTCCCATTTACCAGCGACTAAATAGACTTGGAATAAAAATAGTACTTGGCATGATGTAATATCCAAATGTGTTAGGTTAGTCAAAACCTACTATATAACATTCAAACCACCAAAGCCGGGATGTACAAACTAAGTCGTGACCGTCTGCATCGAAATTGATGCCTGGTCGTTCGAACAAATTTCCACTAGATTTTCTGCGGAAGTTTAAAGGTACCTTAGATATCTGATCTTGCAGTGACTAGTGTCATACATGAAAGAAAGGTAAATACAATTGTATAATAAAAACAGAAATTTGTTTTTCGCGATGAGTAGAGATGTAAATTTGCATGAAACTTTAGCCTGATGAAAAGTTTCATGAAA
>NC_046659.1:67367288-67370652 GCF_010883055.1 Belonocnema kinseyi
TAAAAGAAGCTAGAGAAGTATGCCAGGACAGGAAAGTATGGCGGAAAATAGTTAATAAAAAGAGTGTCAGTAAACTGAACGACGCCTGAAACAAAGACCTTGCCTACTAATGGACCCAAGTGGGGAACCTTACATAACGGCTTCGTGAGGTTCTTCGCTTGGGGTGATTGCTAGAGAGATTGATCAGTAACCTGGGTCGGAGCAGTGTTGCGGAACGAACGTGTTATTTACATAAATAGCACGAGAATTCTGGATCAATCTGAAAAATCTCTATCCCATCCACACACTACTCCTTTCCCCTGCCGAGTGAGTTACGCCTACCCCGAAAGGGAAATGGCTTAATGGTGTAATAATAATAATAATAAAAAAAGTGTGATCTAGAGTTGTATGGATTTGCATGTGTTTTAGTTTGTGCAAAGTTTTGTATGTTCCAAGATTTAATCGAGCGCAGGGATAACAGCGAAAATTACATCATGTATATTACTATTTTTATGGAGATTCACATAGCATGAAGCTTTAGACAGATGCTTATTTATCTTATTAAGTCACAAAGAATGGACCGACTAGTTTGAAAATACGCAGTATATCTTTATACATGATTACTTTATAACTTTATTGATCACTTATATTATCGATTACAATGGCATTTTTTTCTAATGTATAAATATGTTTCTTCACCTGAAATAATTATCTTCTTTTAATAGTGAAACTAAAAATGTATTCCATTCTTTCCTTTCTCTAACAATTTAATAGATATTCGTAGAAAATGACAGTTAAAATATTTGTATGGAAAATTTTACATGCCTTTATTTATTGAGGCAAACGGGTTCCAATTTTTCAATTAAAAAAATAATCATTAAAAGTTACAACTTTTGTCGCTTGTAAAATTTTTACCCTTATCAGATGTCAACTGTTAAGTTTCAATCTATCTATACCTGTTCCCTGAAAATTTTTTAGCTAGTGAGACGGTATTAGGTATCATGGTCTTAAAGATATATTCAAGAGATATTGAAAATACTCAAGACATAGTTAAGTCCAAATATTTTGACACGGGAAGGCAGGCAGAGACAGTTAGGAAGAGGGAGACAGACAAAAGCAGAGGTGTCATCAAATCTAAGCCCCTAACTTTTCACTCATATCTTTTAATCTTGTATATGTATAGGGCTTAAATTCTTAAAGGCTCCCTATGAATAATTTGGAACTAATTTGTCTCAAGAGCATACTGATCTTTTTGAATATTAGAAAAGTATAAGTTAATTAATCATATCATTCATGGTTAAACTTGTGGTAAAAAATTTAATAATAGTCAATTTCTCTTTGGATTGAAACGTAAATAACCTATGTTAATAATATTTGATTGACTGATTCATGTTTAAGATTATTACCTGAGAAATTTAATCCTAAAATTATTCCTCATTTTCATATTAAATTTGTTTCTTTTGTTTCTTTGATTCCAAAAATTAAAGTAGAACAGTAGATCGATTTGTATATTAAGTATACGATATTTCAATCTGCAATCTGCAATTGTAATTGATTGACGATTATCAATTATGAAAATCCAATATTTGATGTGTCTCGACCGAGTTTGCACAGAAAAACGCTGGTGTTAAATTTGTTGCAGCTCAAATTTCATTGGGCTCCCAATGATCATTTGAGAGTTTTCAAGTCTCAAATGTATTCCTCTGAACGTAGGTGCCCATGTGGGCATCTAGGGGAAAGTATCATTTGGAAACTGAATTTTGGCTCATGCAGAGTTGTGGAGTTCTGAACCGCGCTGTCAGCCACCTGAATACCTGTCAAAGCAACTATTCGCTTTGCGATATTAGCCTAAATAATTTTTAATGAGGAAACCAATTGAAACAATATTTACCTAATTTTCAAATTTCTTTCATTTAAGAGAGCGTACCAGTCACTTAGAATAAAATTATAACTTAGGTTATAATTATAGGTTAGGTTAGTCATGCCCGTCGACATTTAAACTAAAGCCGAGATGTATAGAAAAAGTCATAACCGTCTACATTTACAATAAGGCATTGTCACTCCAATCACTAGCTCACTTCACTTCGTTGAATACTGAGGGGATAACAATTGACCAAATGCATGGGAATCGGTTAATTTTTGCTCTATTTTTATAATATCTTCGTAGAAAGTAATTTTTCTGTATAAGTGCAACTGAAAAATAGCTTTTCTTTTTTAGTGACTATTTAATGCAATAATAAAATGATAATAATTTTCATTCATGCGTGCGTTAGGGCTGAGCGCTGGTTGTCTACCCTTTGAAGCGCGATTCAAAAGTATATCGACAAACAATTCTTGTAATTTAAATAAATAATTACTAAAATATACACAAAAATGTATACAAATTGTGTAACTTTTGATTTCAGATATGAAAAAAATTTATAACACATATATTTGATGAATAACAGTTTATTTTCATTGAATTTGAAAGACTAATATTTCTCAAAATATTTGTTAATAGATACATTTTTTTAAATACCATGTGATATTTCAGCAGTTTGATACATAAAAGCTAATTGCAGAATATAATAGTGATAATATTTGAATAATTCTAAAACAAAATTTCAGATTGTTCTTTTTGATTGTGACGTGACAAAACGACGCTTGAAAAAAAAAAACATAACTACAATACAGTCATGATAATTTATGTATTCATAGGTTATATAATTATATAAATTCCCAGAAAAATACATACAAAATATTAAAAACTTACAAATAATTATTTTCAATCACTTTTCCAAGAAATTTCTTTTTAAATTAAATGTTTTGTAAAATATAATTTGGTCTTTGGAATTCACTGAAAATAAACTGTTATTAATATAATATATGTGTTGTATTTTTTTGCCTGAAATTAAAGTTACACAATTTGTATATATCCTTGTGGATATTTTAATAATTATTTACTTAAGTTACAAGAATTGTTTTTTAATGTAATTTTGAATCGCGCGCCAAGTGCGGCCAGTGAGCGGTTAGCCCTAACGCAAGCGCAGTAGCTCAGAGTGCCAATATTGGCGTCATTGGTCCACAGTATAAACCGGAAAAATAAATCAAATCAGCCGGCAGGAAAAAGTTGGGATATGAAAGCCTCAATTAGGTATTTTCACTGTAACCATCAGCTAACTTCACTTTGTTAAAAGCTGAGGGGGAAAAAGGGATCAAATGCATGGAACAAAACTTTATTTCTGTAATATATTTCTAATTGTTCATTATTATTATTATTTTATTTTTGTATTAAACAGTAATAAAAAAATAAAAACTATCCTTTAACTACATTTATATAGAAAAAATTACCTTTTACGAAGATGTTAGCAAAATAGGGCAAAAATGAACTGAATCCCATACATTT
>NC_046659.1:67370752-67372234 GCF_010883055.1 Belonocnema kinseyi
CATACATATACATCCTCTCTTGTGTGTTTATTTAGGCCTGTATCATTGAATTTACAATAAAAATTGAAAATAATATATACATATACATATATATATATCATGTGTATATAAATGTAGGAGCCAGACAGTACCCTTGAAATACTTTGACGTTATGAATTTTTTCCATAAAAAAATAACACTTATGTCAGAATCTACGTGCAGGTCTTAGAAGCGTAGCATTTTGTGATCATATTAATTCATTTCAAACAGGACATGGCGTAATCATTTATTAAAGAAAAGTAAAATACCCTAAATTTACAATCTGTCCAAAATATACATAAAATTTGTGAGTTTTTCATTTTGGGGTTATAAAAGGCTATGAAATGGTTCAACAGCTTTTGAAAAATTAGAAATTTGCTATTTTTAATATTTTAAATTTGAAATATATTTATCAGAATTAAGTTTAGTATTAACTATTTTCTGTACAATTATAAATAAATTCCCTATAATTTAAAAAATGAACAATTCATATTTTTATTTACGGTTAATTACATATAATCTAAAAAAAATTTTTCATTAGAAAATTAGAAAATCAATTATACTTTTATTTACCTGAATTAAATCACAACAATACGCACTATATATTTTTATTAAAAAATGACAATTGTCAAAGTAGCATTCTATTTTCTACATATTGAGTCTGCCAGCAGTTTTATGGATTGCTAAATTACATCGTAAAAATTAAAAGTTGTGAGGTATAAATTGTTAGAATAGAGAGAACACTAAAATATCGTAGATAACAATTTCTACTTTAGGCGTGTAAGTTTTTTTCATAATTTACAGACATACTAGAATTTGTTTCATATTAACACTTTTGATGAAGTTGATTAAAGTCAAAAGAAATATATTTAAATACAAACAAAAAATTTATACTCAACTTTATTTTTCTAAATCAGTTTGTCCCACAACAAATTTTATAATGAAAGAAATTTTATAATGAAAGGTCAAAGAATCGACATCTGTAATTTTATGATTGTTAATTCTCTTGTTTTCAAGCTCCTTTTGCTTTAATGAACACGTTTCGATCACGTATCTCGTGCTTCGCACTCGAATTTTTAAAATATGCGAAATTTTCAAAATTATGCAACACTATTATTTCAAATATATATTGCATTTCTTTATTTACCTCGGTCTGGGGCTGCTTATTTAGGTATTTCAAAATAAAGTACAAATTTTATTTTTAATGATTACTTTAATATTGATTTCTTATTTTGCAGTAAATTTCATTCTTAGCTACCCTGAAAAATGCATCATTTCAATAAATTGATATATTATCACAATTCGTAATATGTATTGGTATTGAAACAAATCAAGTATTTTTATTGAAAGTGGAACGATGGTCGCACAGTGGGGTGAAATCGGAAAACGAGGTTTAAAATGACATTTAGAACGCAATTATGCACCGATTTTAGAATTTTTTTTTTGAAAAATTCAGAACTAAAT
>NC_046659.1:67372334-67389982 GCF_010883055.1 Belonocnema kinseyi
TGCAAGTTAAGAATTTTTTTATATTTCTTATACCCCTGTGCACTAAATTCAAGGGACGAGAAGTATAAGAAGAATTTTGTCTAGAAGATAAAAAATGAAATTTGAAAAATCGACATTTTTTTCGATGTTTGCATTAACATAAAAATTAAATAAACAAAAAAATAAAAAATCTACTCTCACCATTTTCTGAAAAATTTAGTTCTGAATTTTTCAAAAAAAAAAATTCTAAAATCGGTGCATAATTGCGTTCTAAATGTCATTTTGAACCTCGTTTTCCGATTTCACCCCACTGTGGGTCGTGGGGAGTCTAGACCAGTGGTCGGCAAACTTTTTGCTTAATTTTCAGGTATGGTCAGGCTCCATCCGACTTAATTTTTTCTACTACTTTTCGGTCTATTCATGTACCTTAGTGCGAGTTAGCTTACTCCAGCAAGGGTCTTTTGTCCACAGGAATGTCAAAGTAGGGAAATTTTAAAACTTTTAATTTTTCAATTAGCGATTTGAAAATAGCATTATCAGCATCTACGAATTTTTCCGATTCCAATGATATATTACTTGCCTACAAAAGTTAAAAATTTGAAGGAGTTTATAATCAAGAAACATCAGATTGACAGTCAATTTAATACTAAATACTTCTCAAACTTTCAACCTTTATAAACAAATTACATGTCTTTGGCATCGGAACTATACGTAGATTCCAAATATATTACTTTTAAGTCACTGATCCCAAAATTACGAATTTTTTAATTTCACATTTTTGTCCCATTTTCTAACAAAGGACCCCTGAGGAAAGGGGTGGTCTGGCCAAGCTCGCAGGTACTGCCCTGAGAGTAGGTCACAGGGCAGCCAGGGCAGGCTACCCTGCCCAGGGCAAGAGCGTGCCGACCACTGGTCTAGACTCTAGAGCAGTGGTCGGCGCACTCTTGCCCAGAGCAGGATACAGCTTGAAAATTTGAGAAGTATTTACTATTAAATTGACTGTAAAGCTGATGTTTCTTGATATTAAACTCCTTCAAATGTTTAACTTTTCTAGGCAAGTAATATATCACTGGAATCGGAAAAATTCGTAGATGCTGATAATGCTATTTTCAAATCCCTAGTTGAAAAATTAAAAGTTTTAAATCCTCCTTTCTTTGACATGCCTGTTGGAATGGGAAAAATACGTATATTCCAAATATATTACTTTTAAGTCACTGATTGTAAAATTATCAATTATTTAATCTCATATTTTTTTCTCATTTTCTAACGAAGGACCCCTGAGGAAAAAAATGGTCTGGCCAAGCTCGCAGGTACTGCCCTTGAAGTAGGTCGTAGGGCAGCCAGGGAAAAATACCCTGCCCTGTGCAAAAGCGTGCCGACCACTAGAGAAAAAGGTTCTCTATGTACTTAAAGCTGTTGCTCTTGGATGTTCGGAACTCACCTTAAACTGTAGGCCCCTCCCACCACCAATTAAGCGTGTGGGGCGTGTGTAAAAAAATAGGAAAGTAGGTACAAAAAAATGTACACCCTTAGAAGACACATTGGAAGCTTTCCATTCTAAGTTTTTTCATTGTCTTGTTTTTAAAATTTCTTTAAGTACACATACTATTAAAAATTTTGTATTGAACATTTTATTGCAACTTTGGTCACTTTTTCAATAATTTAATTTAATCTTCATGTTATATTTTACTATTTGAACTAAAAATTCGCTTCATACTCAGCCTTTCTAAAAATTACATATAACAAATTTGTAGATCCTTTTTGGTTGAACAAGTTTTATCTAATACTTTTTTTTTAACGTCGTGTGGTTTTTGAACAAATTTAATTTTCTTATTTTGAATGTTATTTTTTACATTTAAAACAAAAATTACGCATCGTATCAAAAAAGTATTGATGACAAGTTTGGATGATTTTTTTTCGGATGAGCAACCTTTGTCTATTCATTTTTTTCATAGCTTGTGTGGTTTGTCCAAAAATTTAACTTTTTATTTTTAGTGTTGTTGTTTACAAATAAAACAAAAACTACGTCTCCTATAGAAAAGTAATTCATACAAAATTTGTAGGTTCGAAAATTATCCGGTATACAGACGACGACTACAACGACAGACAGACACCGACGTACAAACTTTTTTTCTGACTCAGGCCTCAAAACGTCGACTTTTGATGAAATCCGCGAAAGTTATTTTTCATATAAAAGCAGTACCTTCTCATTGGGATGAGAATGTAATCATTGCGAATAAAATATCTAAAGTTTTAACAAAAAAAAAAAAAGGTTTTCACTTAAAATAATAAAGTCAAGATATTCCAATTAGCTTGTTTTACGGGAATGCTAAATATTTAAATGGCCCCGTATTATGAAGAATTATGCGTGAGAAGAAAATCTGATATACCTTGCAAAAAGTTAGAATTGTGAGGGAATCTATGCTGACTATTGGTCGCGAAACTATAAACCCAATAAAAAATGTTAATATTTTATATCGCAATTGCTGTTAAAATATTCAATACCTTCAGATCAAATATGCAGTGTCTGTAATTTATTCCGAAATATTCACAGTTTTCGGTACCCTGATAGTATTCCTTTTTTTGCATTCGTGTCGTGTTGCTCGTGCAGCAGTAGCGCCAGGTCTCGATTATCTTAAAGCCTTTTGTATTATTCTCAGAAGAAAATAATGTTTTAAACATTCAAGTGTTTTTTTTTTTTTGCTCATATTGACAGTACATGAAACATTCTCAGAAGCCAAAAATGTGTAATTTGCTTCAAGAATCATCCTTGTACGTTCCTTAGTTTCGGGGATGACACCAGTCTACTTTTTTGTTAGTCCAAGCATCTCGAACAGAAAAAGGTCTTTTTACCGTATCGCGTTTTATTTTTTTGGGTTAAAACGGTTTATTAAGGGGTGCTAAATAAAATTCCAAGTTTTCTAGAAATGAAAACCGTGCATCCCGAAAATATTTTTGAAAAATGTTCCAAAAATCGTGTTTGAGTAGACTGACCATTGCATTTTAGAGCAAAATGTTTCACACCAAAATTAAACTAGAGGAAATTCTAAAAAAATTTAAGGAAAAAAAACCTGCTATCTTCAATAGATGCCGAGTTATGGTCCTTCAAAGAATTAGGATTTTTTGGGAAAAAGAGGCGAAAAATCGCAATTCTGAAGATTGTATCTGTACTTTACATCCTGTTAATTACACGACAACAAATTTTAAGTTGAATTGAAGTAGATGCAATTTTGAGTAATTCTAAAAAAATGCAATGATCTAGCCAGAATAGGTCATAAGCTATGGCCTTACAAAGTTGACCGCTTTTGACCTATTTTTCGGGGCGAATTCCTCGTGCTCATTTTTTTCAAAATACTTTACTTCTCCTTCAACCTACATAAGTGGTGCAAGAGAAAAAGTTGCAGGGCAGAAAATTCTGCGTCAACTTCAAAAAAAGATAACCTTCTAGTCCTTAAAGATCAAGAGTAACGACTCTATAAAGAACATAATTTTTTTGCTATTTTGAGCTATTTATAGCCATAAAAGTTTTTTCAAAACTGCTCGTTTCCTACATATTCTACAGAAAATGTATGTACTGGAAAATGTACCGCGACGGTATTTGAGCATTTTCGTGACATGTAGGCATTTGTAGTTCTTTACAAGTTTCACATAATTATTTTTAGTAGCGGTGGGATTTCTGAGTGGTTGGAGGTTAAGAGTGGGGTTCCTCAGGGTTTCATTCTAGCACCCGCTCTCTTCAATTTGTTCACCTCTGACCTTGGAAGTGAACTTCGACATTGTAGCTACCACAAATATGCTGATGATTTCAAAATTTACTTATCGGGACCGATTTCTTCTCTAAGTAGATTACTTGTTCTAGTCCAGGAGGATATCGATCATGTGATCCTCTGGGCCTGGAAGAATGGACTCACTCTTAACCCGGGCAAAACTCAGGAAATTGTTGTCGGACCTACTTTATCTCCGTCGCTTGAAACTCTAGCATCATTTCCGCCACTTTGTATTGAGAGTCTCATTATCCCTTTCTCGGAAATGGTTAAAGATCTGGGACATTTCCTTAACCGTACCTTGTCCTGGAAGGAACAGGTAGAGAGCATCTTGAGGAAAACATACAGTATTCTACAACAACTATATGGGATTAAGGACTCTTTACCTACATCCACTCGGATAATTTTGGTTAAAAGTCTAATCTTGCTCCACTTTGACTACGGTTGTTAGTATATGGTGATTTGACCTACGATTTAATTTAAAGCTCGAACGTGAATTAAATGCCTGTGTCCGCTTTATCTACAATTTGCCTAAACACGAAAACATAAATCCATACCAACATAAGACTGGTTTGCTTAATGTTGCCAAGAGGAGACAATTCTTTATGGGTAATTTGCCCTACACTATTTTTCATAACAAAGCTCCTGAGTATCTATTTAAGTTCTTTCAATTTATGGACAGAGAGCTTCCAGCACATTCTTAGCTTCGTAAAAGATATTCAATTATTAAGATTCCCTTGCACAGAACGTGTAAGCTTCAAAGGTCATTTAAAGTAAAGGGTGCCCGGTTATGGATTAAAATACCATATAATATTGGAAGTGCACCTTCCCTGTATCATTTCAAAAATCTCTTTTTCAAATACTTGTACAATATTAATAACCCAACTCTTGAAATTGCTCACTGGTAAACTCTCACATTTAATTCTGCGACATTTTATCTTCGAATTTCCTTCTGTTTTTATTAACTTTTGTAGATTTTAATTTTTTATGCACAGAGTTTTACCCCCTTAATTTCTACTTTATTACAAATAAGAACTTCTAATTAATCACTCCATGTTCATTACCAAGTATTAATCGTATACCTAATCTGTTACGAATTATAAGGTAGACTCTATTGATTTTAGTTATTTTATAGATTTAGTTATAAGACTAATCAAGTATATTACCGATCAGTGCTTGTATAAATTAATAATGACCTTCTATTATCCTGTTCCTTGCACGGAGAAAAATGGATGTTTAAATGTAGATGTTCAAAGGGTAAGATTGTAGCACCTAATATCCAGATATTCATGTCAAACATTTACTATCTTTTTGAGATGTTAGGTGTAAATTTTTTTATGTTAAACTGAAACAGATTCAGACGTTAAAACCGTTCGAGCACATACGCGTAGCGCATTGGAATTTCACGACTATATTTGACCACTATATATTTTCCATATTACAATTATGGAGTATTACAATTTTGGAACATTTCCAAATAATCAAAATTAACTAACTTTACATAAAATTGGATCACGATATTTTCCTGTCCATAGGAGGGAACAATGATTTTAAGTTGCATGTTTATTCACTTGATACATTTGACAACATGTTAATGAATTTAAAATAAAATTTGAGTTTAAGCAACTTCAAATAGATATGATTTTAAATTCATATTACAGATTAATCGTCCTTTGATTACTTACCCCTTTTTTATTTTAAACTTAAAATATTGAACATAACCTCAATTTGACTGAATGTATCATCTGTTCGACATTTCATACCCTTTATCTGCTTTCCTTCGTGTACGAACATTAAATTTTTATTTTAAATTCACAAATAATTTATCAATCAATTCCTTAAATTACCATAAATAAGTAAACTCCTCAAATATTTACAGGCGTTATTTGACATAACCATACATGTAATATCCCGGACATTTCAGCTGAACATTTTGGATCTTAGAGAGTACCATCTGACTTTTTAAGATCTACAGATGCTAGCTTTGAACATCTAGATTGTTGTCCTATAGTTAAACATAAAATATGTTAACGCTGAACATCTAGATGTTACGTTTGAACATACATTTTTCTCCGTGTGGAGGCCTATATAGCCCTAGAGACTTTTATTTAATAAATACAAATACAAATACAAGTTCACCTTTTCTCCTTTTTATTGAAAAACTAGTAATTGTCCAACAATTTTTTCAATAATACGCTTCACTCTATCATTTGTGTGCATATTTAATGTATTAAAGTTTGAAAGTCCCGGTAATCGTGGCGGTCCCAGTAAACGTGAAAATTGATTATAATTTAAATATATTATTAAGAATATGTGTTAAAAGTAACATTTGATGATAAAAGAAACTTATTTTTTACTTTTAAAATAATTAACTGGTTTATTGGGGAAACAACTTTAAAAAAGCACCTACTACTCTACCTGTAGGGTGGTGTGCAAAAGAGTTCATTTTACAAAATAATCTTTCAATTTTTAGCATTCTTAAAATAAAATAATACAAAGTTATAAAACTGATCCCTTAAATAACATTTTTTATAAATAATAAATAAACAATGTAAAATCAGTTAATTTACATTTTTTCATTTAATTTCGAAAACAGATAGAGTGATAGATAGAGTGAAGCATATTATTTAAACAATTGTTGAACAATTGATTGTTTTTCAGAAAAGAAGGTGAAAAGGTGAACTTAAAATGAACTACAAATCCATGCATGACACCAAACTGCTCAAATACGGTCGCAGTACATTTTCCAGTACATAGAGTCTTCCGAATGGAAAGAGTCAAAGTTTCATGGTCATAACTCGTGACCTATATGAGCTTCAACATTTTTTTTTATTTGACGCAGAATTCAGTCCCAGAATTTAGTCCAGTTTTGAAAAAACTTTTATTGGCTCTAAATAGCTCAAAATAGCAAAAAAATTATGTTTTGTTAAAGAGTCATAAATTTTGATCTATAAAGGCTAGAAGTTTGTATTTTCTTGAAATTAACACAAAATTTCCTGCCCTGCAACTTTTTCTCTTGTGCCACTTATGTAGCTTTACGGAGAAGTGAAGTATTTTGAACAAACTGAACACGAGTAATTTGCTTCAGAAAATAGGCCAAAAGCGGTCCACATTGTGAGGCCATAACTTATGACCTATTCTATCTAGATTATTGCATTTTTTTAGAATTACTCGAAATTGCAACTACTTCAATTCAACTTATAAATTTTTTCGTAATATTAACAGGATCTAAAGTACAGATACAAACTTCAGAATTGCGTTTTTTGCCTCTTTTTTCCAAAACATCCTAATTCAAACATTTTGCTCTAAAATGCAATGGGACTGATCAGTCTACGCAAAGACTTTTTTTGAAACTTTTTTCAAAAATATCTCCGGGACGAACGGGTGTCATTTCTAGAGAACTTAGAATTTTACTCAGGACTCCTTAATAAACCGTTTTAGCAAAAAAAACGCACATTGCCTAATTAATACGGTGTAAAAGTACCAGATGACTTGACTATGTTTTGATAACTTCTTAAAAAATTATTATTTTTTACTCTAAATTTTACCATCGTGCACAGAAAGAATGAACGAAACCCATTTATTTTTTATAGAATTTCCATCATTTATTTTTAGTGACTTTCAGCTATTCAAATTTGAGTATTCTGAAATGATCATATGATTATGGCACTTTCTCATCTTTCACTCGGAAGGAAATAATCGCTAACGATTGGAAAATTTTGAAGCCCTGAATCAGTATTGACAAAACCTTCACCTGCAACGTGAATTTTGTCTCATATTATTAAAATTTGTTCCTGTTAATTTTTACGAAAATCTGTACAAAAATTGAGGAATTCAGTTAGTTAAGCTTTTAAAGCGTTCCAACAAGAAACGGTCGTTTAAATGTACATTGGCGACTGGGCATTCATATGGCCTAGGAAAAATCAGAAAAAACTTTTTTTCTTGTAGTGATTTTCCAGCTTGCTAAAATGATTTTAAAATTGTTGAGAAAATACTGTTAAAGTGATAAAACTGTGAGTCCAATCTAATGATTCACCTGCCTGGCCTCTGGTCACTAATCCGTTCTTCAATCATGTTATTATTACGCTTTTCTATCTAGGCACCGATACCCGACAACTTTATAACTTGAGAGTTGAAGTATTATTTTTCTGTCACAACCGTTAGAGTCAGTTTGTATTTGATGTCACCAAAAAAATTCGACTCGGCGCGATTTATTGCACTCGCCATAAAGGCTTCACCTGATAACATACGGGCGAACTCAAAGTAATATTATTAGCTTTTCCCCATTATCAAACCACTTTTTTATGGTTAATCTTTAACCATTTTAGTTGTTCTTTTCCAAATTCATTCTGATAGGCTTAAAGAACACTCTGTAAAAATTTCACTTCACACAAACTTATCCAAAAAGTGCAATAAGTCTGCAAATATTGAAATTTTGCCTAAATTCTCCTTGTTCTAAAATTGTTACATAATATTTTTGAAATATGAAAAAATGACAAAATCCATCTTGAAATCTCGCAGAACAAATAACTCCAAGATTGAATAAATTGGTTCAGAACTTTTTATGAAAAATTAAAAGGCAGTTCTATTGTTACGACGTAACCATACAACGTATCGTCGAATCTCACAAGAGGGCAATTGCTTTTAGAGAGCTGAAAAATTACTACAACAAAACAAAAAATAGGCATATTCTGATACGAATTCGCTTTTGGTAACTTTTTTCCTTCTTGATTTTTTTTTAAATTTTCTGGGATGAAAATTTAAAATAATGAATTATATGCGATTTTAATTTTTAGGAAAACATTATTTAAAGTCTCATTACAAGAAGTACAAGTATTTTTTCATTAAGTTTTTAGTACGAAGAAAACCTGACTGAATCAGATAACTTCATTTTTACTTTTCAGTGCCTGAAGATGTTAGTTTATCAGTCATAAACGTTTACAACATGTGTCATCTATTTTTCAAATATTTTTAAGCTATGATCAGCTAAAGATTATTTATTGCAAAATTAGGTTTAAAAACATTTCAATTTTTAAATTTACTAAAAGGGAAATAGACCAATCTTAAAAGCTAGAAAGTTTGAAAATAGAAATTTAAACTTTAAACAACAATTTTGAATTGAAAAATTTGAAGGGGCAAACTGCATACGGGTGTAAGTTCAAAAACAGGAATTACACAGGAGAACTAAAAAACTGTCTAACTTTCACGAAAGTAATTTTAAGCAAAAAAATGCAAAAATGTATCGAGTTATACTGCTAGGCTTTATCGAACCATGAAACGAATATCCTGAAAAAAGCATTCTCCTCCTAGAAAAAACCTTTGTGAAAAGTACAGCGTGCCCCCATAAATCCTGATGTTTATACATGATTTTTCATTTTTATACAATTTTATACATGATTTTATACAAATACTTTTGAGCTGTTGGTTAGCCTTATTGAGTCGCAAAAAGAGCACTTTAAAGACGATAACTATGTGCGAGAAAGCGCTGGTTAAAGATCGACAAGCAACAAAAAAGTAACAAAACACATAAAAAGTTGCGTAACTGTTTAATTTTTTAATTTAAGAGAAAAACAAGAAAGTATTTTTGAGCTATTGGTAGTTCTATTGAATTGCAAAAAGAGCACTTTAAAAAATATAACCAAGTGGAGAAAGCCCTGGTCAAAGATCGGCGCGCACCAGAAAGCTTCAATTTTGACACATAAATAGTTGCGAAACGCCAATTATGACAAAAAAACGATTAAAAGATGTGCAACAGATACGATTCCTGCCTCGCACTCTGGAAGAGCCTCGGCGGCCCATGCGGTGAACACTAGCCTAGCAAGGGAGTTGTTCATCTCCGGCGAGTCGTGGGACCGGTACCTCTAGAGAAAAAGGTTCTCTAAGTACTTAAAGCTATTGCTCTTGGTGGTTCGGAATCCACTTTAAACTTTTGGTCCCCTTCCTACCACCAAGTAAGTGTGTGGGTGTGTGTGTAAAGAAATAGGGAATAAGATGTAAGAAAAATGGAAACCCTTAGAGGACACACTAGAAGCTTCCATTCTTAGCAACGCGTGTGACGTAAAATATATTTTTTCTGAAATTTACAACTTAATATGTAAAAGGACAATGTTTTCCTACCTAAATTAAATGAAGCAGAATTTTCTCCATAAATCTAAATCGGCTAGATTTGACTATGACAATTAGTTCAATTGAAATATTCATTATTCAGATGAATGGCTGACTTCTTGCTTCGAAGCAATTAGTAAAGACTAATTAGTTCTTAAACAAATTTATTTCGTGAAATTACTAAAATAGTTGGACCGATCGCGAAACTTCGATATATTTATTTATTATACAAAATGTTTAAAGATGACTGTGCACTTCAGGAAACGCCCTGAAAAACCTATAAACGGATAATGTAACTATACTTAGAAAATGATTCGGTTGAATCAACATTTCTGAAAAAAAAAAACATCTAACAATCTATCATTATAAAATGTTCTGTAAAGTCAGTATCATCAAAGATATTATAAGCCTAGATGCGGCATGTGTATAGTTCGAGGATTTAATTGTAGACGGCGCTCCCGGCGAAAATTTCCCGATCCCCCCATGCCTCTCAACCCGAAAACTGCACCAACCAACTACTTTGCCCCTGCAATCTTCACCCGTCGAACAAGTCCGCCAAATAGCCGATAGTAAGTCAGCAAATACTAAATACTTAACAATATAAAATACAAATTTTATATCGAGAATTTCAAATTATTATTTTCAATTAATGAATCAATTATTTAAATAAATTTTGCATCAAGAAAATATGTAGATGCATAAGATTGACTTCTAAATTAAATTAAAATGTAATTGTATCGTAATAAATATTTTTAGCTGACATCTTTTATTGAAAAAATTAGTCATTTTGCAATTAAAATTTACTGTCTATGAATAATATTATTTTGTTATTTTGAAAAAAGCCGTAGAAATTCTACTAAATGAAAATATACGTTTCAAGACATTGAAAGTTTTAATTTATAAACATATTTAGTTGAAATCTAAAATAATTAATTTTTTAAATAAATATGATCGTACAGCGTTCTCGCATGTATAATTAGCGATTTGGAGTTTTTAGATGTAGCGTTAAATGTTATAGGAATACCGCCTCCCTCACGATTATTAATTTAAGTAAGCAATAATTCGTAAATTTTTATATTTGTGTAATTAATTATGAATTAAATAAATTATAATGAAACGATAAAATTATATAATAAAATTATTTTTTATTTTATTTTTTTATATAATATTTTATAGAAAGTTATGTATATTACTATGTATGTAAATTATGTCCCGATTTTTTAAATTGAGAACCCCATAATTTCAAAATTGAAAAAATGTATTTTTGAATTGTACTCGAGTGGTTGATCAGAATATATAAATATTTTGCCTTACATTTCTCAATTTAAACTAAAAGGTCAGAAATTATTGGAAAGTTTCAAAAACATTTATCTCTTAATTGTTAGTTTGCATTAAAATAATCCGTAAATGAACTATTTATTGACGCGCGCACATTCTCACCACACGCTGTGCCCGTGGCTCGCAAGTTTGAGCGCGCCTCGGGCGCGCGTCTTTTGATTCCCGCGATTCGCGCTCAGATATTTATTCTTTGCATTTAGAATGCTTGAATGAAACTTTATCAAAAACATCTCTTTAGATTGCAGTATTTGCATGCATTTTAATATTCTGAATTTTTTACCTAAGTAAGTATAGTTAAAGATTAAGTTTCTCAAAGTTCTGTAGGCGAGGTACACAATATTATCGTAACACTCGCGCTGAGCACTCTTTTTTTGACAGACAGCTGTAAATTTATATTTTCTGAACCACCTTAAAATAAACTTAAAAAATACAATCCTTTTTTTTTTAGACATTTTTCTCCATCTCGCGTTGTAATGCTAATTATAGAATTTTGGTTTTCATATTATTTTTTATACATGTATAAAGCAAAATATCCTACAAGTCTTCTTTTAGATTTTTCACGTAGCGTCTTTTAGCGTGATATTGGAATTTTCGATTATCTGCATATATTACTTACGATAAAACAAAATTACGAGTCCTATTGAAAAGTGGTTTAAAGAAATTTTGTAGGATTTTTCGAAACCTATAGTTTCTCTTCGAGACTTTTTGTCGTATTTTGCGTCATTTGGTTCAAAATTTGACTGTTGTGGTGTCAAATTTCGGGCAATTCTAATACTTTCTGTATCATAAATAAGAAGAATGTAATAAATTAATACAAATTTGTATCACTTTTTGGGCGAATAACTTTGTTCAATCAATTTGTTTTTGTACCTTTTGTTGTTTTTCCACAAATTTTTCATTTTTATTTTTAATACCATCTTTATGATCAAAACCAAAACTACGTGTAATGTCAAAAAGTAATTCATAACAAATTTGTATCTCTTTTTCGGGCAAATAATTTTTGTTAAATCATTTTTTTCGTAACTTGTATCATTTTTTCACAAAGTCGTTTTTTATATTTTCAATGTTATTTTTCGGGAATAAAACACTACGTACGCCTCCTATCAAGAAGTGATTATTAACGAATTTGTAGATATCTTTTGAGATCACAATTTTTGTTGATTCATCTTCTTTTGTATCCTGCATAGTTTGACCACAAAATGGGATTTTTCATATCTCATTATTTTTTGTGCAATAAAAATTAGAATTTTCAACTTTACAAGAAAATCCAAAAAGTTTGTATGATAATCTTGTAGGGCTTTTAAAAAGCAATGCTTTTCTTTACTTTTCTTCATATCGTACGTTGTTTGGCTTATAATTTTGATTTTCGATTAATATTAAAAATTTGGAAATGCTATAACTCTGAGAATTTTTTTTGTATGAAAAAAAAGTCATCAAGATAAATTGTTTGGCCCTCTAAGTACTATTAATAGCCGTAAATAAAAATTTTAAGTATAAAAAAATGATCCCAAAATTTGTATTTTTATCCAAAATGGCTGTTAACGAACTCGTCCTTTCTTTTCGGACTTGTCGGACCTTTCTTTTCTTATCCTTTCTCAATCATAAATGATGAAAATGAGAAAAATTAGAGGCCCTTTAATTTTTGTTATTAATTTCAGTTTCTAAATTATTTGAATTCTTCAAAGTAAAACGCTGTTACTTTTCTCTGTAATATTGATATTTTATCCAATATAAATAAAATTGAAAATAAAGTTTCTTAAGTATAGTCTCAATATACTTGTTCTCTGTCATTCTTCTGATTGTTGTAATTTCGTTTTCTGAGACTTGTGGATTTTTCGTTGTGTATTTTTATGCTAAACAAATTTTAAACTATACATTATAAGGATAATTTCATTAAATACAAAAATCGAAACTTTAAGGGGTCGTCAGTAAACTGCATTACCAATTGCATGGGGAAGGGGGTCATGCTAAAAACTATGGTTCGAACAGGGGTTAGGGGTCAGTGGAAGAAAAGTTACAAACATAGATAACATTTAGTATGTTTCCTTATTATTCACTTTTAAAGAATTGTTCTTTTTTCTATATTTTTACGGAACCCCCTTTTATCGTTTTTTCGCTGAAATCCTTTTTGGTAGAACGTCTACTATTATATTTGTGGTTGGAAATTCAACTCGTTTCGTTAAAAATTCTAGTATTCAGTTGCAAATTTTATTATTCTGTAAAAAATGCAACTATTTTGTTAAAAAGTCATCTTGTTTCGTTAAGAATTCAGAACCTTGGTTAAAAGTTGAACTACTTTGTAAAAAAACTATTCTTTTGGTTTTAGATTCACCTCTTTGGTCGAAAATTTAACTATTCTATTTTTAGAAAATTAATCTTCTACGGATAAAAAGTCATTTTTAGGCTGAACTCTTTTGTTAAAAATGTAAATATTTTGTTGAAAATTCGTTTTTTTTTAATAAGAATTTTTTTTAACTAACAAGGCAAACATTTCATTTTTGATTTAAATTGATATTTTTATTAAAAATTAATATTTTCTGGTTTAAAATTGCTCCTCCCGGCTTTAAAATTCAAAAATTTTGTTCAAAATTAATATGTTTTGTTGAAAGCTCGTCTTATTTTGGTAGATCATTAATACAATGCTGGAAAATTCATTTCTTTGGTTAAAGATTTAACTATTTTTTCGCAATTGATCTTCTTTAATTGAAAATTAAACGACTTGGTTAAAAGTTGGACTTTTTCATTAAAGATTCATATTTTTGGGCTGCCCTTAATCTTTGAGGTTGACTCTTTTGTTGAAAATTTAATTTCTAGATTTAGTTGAAAATTTATCTTTTTTTAACATGTAACATTTTTCTTGACATTTTGGGTTTTTTTTTGTTCAAAATTAATTTTTTATCTGAAAATTTGCAATTTTACATTTTTGTTCGAAATTTATACTTAATAAGTTTAAAATTTAATTCTTTTTTAGAACATTCTTTTGTTTTGTTGAAAATTCATCTTTTTGGTAGAAAATTAATTTTCCTGATTTTTTTTACATCGTCTTTTTATTAAAAATACAATTGTTAAGTTCTAAATTAGTATATTTTGATTAATGATTTAACAATATGGTAGAAAAATAAAGTAGGATTCGTTCGTCAATGAACTTTTCCGTGTTTTTTTCATGTTTGTTAAATCTAGTTTTTTGAAATCATATTTCTGCAAGATTTACCTCCTTGACTTAACATTGATCTTTTTTTGTTGACAATTTGGTTTTTTATGCTAAAAAATATATTTTTTTAAAATTGCAACTTGTCTAGTCTTGATTAGAAATGAATCCTTTATAAGTTGAAAATTCAAATATTTGGTTGAAAATGCATGGAATTTGTTAAAAATTTGTCTTTTTTGGTAAGAAAATTAATCTTCTTTGTTGCAAATTCATTATATATTTTGACTTTAAAGCGTTTCATATTGAATTCAAATCAATTGAAAGTGATTTTTAAATAATAACTGATACGAGGGATTTTATTAGCTGTAAGACATAGCGTATATATATATTGAAAAAAATTTTGATTTTATTTATTTCTACAAGTGGATTTTTTTTAAGTTTGCAATAACAAAGAAAAATTATCCAATTAGGGGTTTTAATTGATTAAACTCGTAATTTATTTTTTTCATAAATAGTTTCCAAATAATTTTGACATTGTACACATCATCAATACAATATTCTTAAAAACCAGCTGATGTGTACAATGTGAAAATTACTTCCAAACTATTTATGAACAAAAAAATTAATCACGATTTTTAAACCCTTAAAACCCCTAATTGGATAGTTTGTCTTTGTTATTTCAAACTTAAACAAAATTCACTTGAAGAAATAAATAAAATCAAAAATTTTTTCAATCCTTGGTGGAAATTTGTGTACAAGTACGAAAAAGTATAACTATTTTCACAGGTAAACACCAATGAATATAATAAATTTTTAAATACTAAGAAAACCAGGTGGCCGTTTTAATCAAGGAAACAAATTTCTAGCCATTTCGCGGCTCGCAAAAAATTATTGAATTATTTTAATTCTTTGGAATTTTTTCCTTTTTCATTTTTTTTGTAATAGCCTTAGTTGCTGAGATGCACCCCTAAACGCCTTATATTTGTTTAGAATTTTTTTGGATTCTTCGATTCTTTGAATTATTTTTATAAACTATTTGGATTACTTTGAAGTTGTGAATTCTGATGAGCATAAGAATTACAAGTGGTTAATTCGACACTAGAGAGAAGTGTAAATATTAATTCAGTTATACCTTAATTATGCGAAAAAATAATAAAATATTTTAGGATTTAAAAATACATGTAGAATAAATTTATACAGTGAAGTATTCGAACCTTCAATTCACTATTTTTATAAAAATTATATTTTTTTAAATCATGTTTGAAATTTCGCTACAATTCTAAAATATGACAAGAATTTTTTTCAACTTATTTATATAGTATTTCAAAACTTTCTCTTTTAAAGGAAACCAGATGCGGAATTAATTTAACTTTTTCATTTAACTAAATTCTGAATTAATTTAAAATTTATTTACTTTTTAAATTTACTTACTATCGCGAAAGTGTCCCTTTTTAAAAAAGAAACCGTAAAAGAAATTAATTAATTTTAACATAATAATAAATATAATAACCTTAGGCCCTCATTAATTTTAATATTTGCGGCGTGCATAGACAGCCCCGAGTCAGCTATAGATATGACTGGCGAAGGCAAGCGCGAGAATCGAGAAACAGAAAATCACTAGCTCTTTCGGTTTGGCTTTTCCCCGTAAACGTTGGCAAAGGACGCGGTTGCCATAGAAACATCGAAAAGTTGAAGAGGGCTGCACCTCGAGGCATGCAAAAATGTAGTTAGATATATATATCGTTCTCCCACTCCGACCTGCCGTGCCGCATCTATGCTTATAATATCTTTGGTATCATCAGTTCCTAAAAGAAAAATGAGGTGCCTTTTTGGTGCTCTGGTCGTCATCCTCGCGCTTCTTTAAAATTATATCATCTCATTGATATTAATCAATTTGGTATTTAGAATATATTGTTCATTCCAAAAATTAAAAAAGCTTTGCGTCACAAACTTTATAATGCTTTCAACGATTTATATCTGGTATACACACGACCCCTTATTGAAGTAAATTGGATTAATAGTGTCGATTATTTATACTATAGCACTGCAATAAAAAATATTTCATGTTTAGAAGTTTATAAATTAATTTCTGGGAAAAATATAAAATCAAAAATAAATGTATTCGTATCTATCCTGGCTCTAAACTTAGTCATTTGCTAATCTTGTTTTCGTGTTATCGCAAAAAGAGTATTTTTGACACACATTGAAACACACGCTAGTGTTCACTTGTCAACTTTTAATGTTAGATATTTCACCAATCGCGAGTGATTCAAATGCATTTGATAGAATCTTAAATACATTTTAGAAATTGTGAACTCATAAATATCTTGTGTCCTTTAACAGAAATATAATATGGTATGCGCGCTAATAAGAACAAGCTTTAGATTTTTAGATATACGAAGACTAAGCAAGTCGAATATTGCAATGACGCTAATCGACGTTACGAAATAGGTCCGCCTGCACGAATTAAGCTCGAAAGTTCAGTAGAACATCCTGAACCTTCACTTTCATCAGAATATCCAGCTCGGCAGGAGCCTTGACAGTCTAGGAAAATATACAGAAGAAAAAAGGTTATTATAAAATGATAAACCTGAAACATTGCCACGTCCTTCACGCCTTGGTCCCAATTATGAAGCGGATGAAATATGAATATTAAGCAAATATTATCATCATAGTTTTTTTCTGGAAATTTGTAATCTGGCAAATAAAATTATGAATTTATTAAAAATATTGCGTTTATGCTATTTCCTTTTCAACCAAGTTTGTTTATTATAATATAGCAGCAATTATCAAAAATGTCTGTGACCCTTCTTGTAATCCTTTTTTTTTATCGCATAGTTGGCGTACATGCTGAATTTAAATCATTTTAAATTTAAGTAATTCGGTTAATCAATAGTATATTTCATCACAAGTAGGGTTAGGCACGTCTTTACTGCTCTTCGTCCTGTGAACATTGAATTCCCTGCGTAAATACGTTTTTAACACCACAATTGATGTACGATGGTTTATTCTAACCGCCATATGTTATGAGCCTATAGAGCCCCCTGAACAGTGAGCGTCCATAAGTCCTTTACCGAAATGATGTGAGAACGTCCTATAAAGAGAATGTGTTTGATAATGATGATGATCACGGATCGACCAGTTTCTTCGACCAGCGCCTGGTTTAAACTGGGGCTATCGGGCCGGGACCCGACAGGATCCCTGATTGAGATCCTCTTATTTGATGAAAATAATTGTTAGCTGTTCTTGAAAAAATATTTTGAGTGTAAAATTCTTCATCAGGGTAGATTTTCTATATCGGATAAATTCGTCTT
>NC_046659.1:67390082-67393036 GCF_010883055.1 Belonocnema kinseyi
ATCTGGTCATTATTCAGCATAGTGAAGCAATCTATCTGCTTCAAGGACTGAAGTCGCAACCTAAGCGTGCGCAAACATTTAAATAATGAACTGATCTGTAGCATTTATTTAAGTTTTATTAAGGGAATTTAGAAAAAATCTTGAATAAATATTGTATATACATATATATCAGGATATACCCTAAGCAACATTTAGAACTGCCCGACCTGACAGTATACAAATGTCTAAAAAAAGGTCTTAGTTTCCCAGATTTGTTGTAATGATTAATTTTCTCATAATTTTTCTTGAACACTTTTCTGTCAATAATGTATGCGCTTATCCGGAAATTAATAGAAAAAAAAGTTAATTTTGAAAATGTTGGAAAAGCTTTAATACCTATGCTTAAGAAAACAATTAAACATAAGAAGATGTACGAACAAGCATATAAAAATAGTTAAAACCTATTTTCAAACGATCAGAAAAACGACCCATCACTGATGCAGATGACGAGCAAACGAAAAATAATCCCCGAAAACGACTTATTTAATAGAAATTGTGTAGATGAAATGTATAATAAATCTAAGGTTTCGTTCAATATCATAATGCACATACTGATAAAAAACTCACGATTTATTAATAAAAATAATCTGAATTTTCTTCGAAGTTTTAATTTTATGTATAATTTTGTAACGTGAATAAAAGCAAAATCTTAGAACTATCCATTTTGACTGTTAGAACTACCCATTTTAATATAGAACTGATCGACTTGCGTAGAACGTGGTTATGGCTGAAAATTTTACCACGATTTCGCTGGGATGGGGTGCGATTTTTATCAGATCAGCACCCGCACCCGGCGAAATCCTGCGTTTGTCCTTATGACAAACTATATATAATTATATATATTCTCAGGAGGTAAACTTTCCTTAATAAGCAAGACGAAATGCACCTGGACTTACATTTTTTTCTACATAGAAAATATTTTTTAAATGTAATCTAAAATCCATAACCGAATAGAAGATATGCAACGATTAAGAACTTTGTTTAGATCTACATTTATAGTTGTTTGTATTCGGTTAATTGGTAATTACGGTGCACTTTGCTTTCGTTTTTTCTAGAAAATATTAATTCGGAATAGTTTTTTAAATTTTAAATAAAATATCACCTGCTAAGCTAACAGTTTTTATATCATAGATATTTCAGTGTACTTTAAGAACAATGCTACATTTTAAAAAAAAATTTTGGAATTCATATTTATTATTAAGAATCAATAAAAATACTAAACAGTGAAACAAGTTGCGATAAATGTTTAAAACCTGCTTCCCCACCTATTTTACGTAATTTTTTCAAATATTGTGAGCCATGTCTTATTAAATACAGTTTAGTTACTTACTAC
Source organism: Belonocnema kinseyi (assembly GCF_010883055.1). Lineage (NCBI taxonomy): Eukaryota > Metazoa > Arthropoda > Insecta > Hymenoptera > Cynipidae > Belonocnema > Belonocnema kinseyi. The sequence continues at coordinate 67,391,455 of NC_046659.1, forward strand.
TACACAGAAAAAAAACTAAGAATAAAATTTGTTGCCGGAAATTTTTTAGAGCGATAAAGTTTAATTCAGCCAACTTCGCGTCTTTCAAAGAACATGTGTTTGTCATGAAAAAACAAAATAAAGTTTAACCGATATTTGTGTAAAGTTTATCCTGCGAAGTTAATTTTTGTTGCAGAAAATCTTTTGTCGGAAATCGATGTAAAGTTTATCTTCTGTTTTTTTCTGTGTAGTACATATAATTAAAACATTTTGAGGAACAATTGTGATCGCAATAAACGCTAATAAAATGTATTAAAACGAAGTTATACATTGTTCTCAAATCTTTAATCAAACAACGTAACTTTATATTTTGAACCACAATTTAGGACATTAAATCCCTTTCCTAAAGTTTTTAGATTTTATTACTTCCGGTTCAATCTGCCGTAAAATCTAAAAAATTGTATCATCAAATATGAGTGTATATTCAGTGAATATAGTGCAGAATAATTCTGGCATGATTGTAATTACGTTAGTATAATCTTTTATTGTAATTACTAAGCTTTAATGCTTCACTATAATTTTTGATATATGAGAAATATTATGAAAATGATTTGTTTACACCCACTCTTTTCCATGCAACAGATCGTAACATTTTGCCACACCCCCGTTCCCTTAAAAAAACTGTTGAGCTGTTACATAGTTTATGGATGACCCCCATTAGAACAGTGTTTGACACGCCGGGTAAAAAAAATTTGGTATGGGATTGATCTAGGAAAACATCTGGAAAATATTATGGGAGTGATCTCTGAGTAAAAGCCTTATGGTAAATGAGACTATCCCATGCGGCCATACGGTATGTCTATTTAAATAGAATATATTGGATGTATAGCTCAAATATAGGCAAAGTATACACATAACGATGTTTATTTGATGTTTTATATGTTGAAATATATACTGCCGTACGAAATTTTTAGGCCACCTCTTTTTTTATGACTGAATAAATTCTCTTAATTTTAATTATACCGAAGCTAAAAAGATTTCTCTTTAAAAGGTTTATTGTTTTCGAAGTTCTATATAAAATAACACCAGGGTGAAGCCAATTTATCTAGTTTTCAAGTAGAAATTGCAAAAATAGTGTAAATTTCAATATTTTCTTAAATTTTCAATAACTTCCGAAATAATTAACATTTCTCAATGTTCATGGGCTCATTTTGAATCTATTTTTTATTGTATCTCATAAGTTTACAAGTAAAAATTGTAAAAAATTTCTTTTCGAATTGCAAAAACTTGAAGTTGTAATAAAAATGTTTGAAAATTTTGAAAAGATCTTATCTGTAGGCAAATCAGAACAAAAGTTAAATAAATCTATATTTTGAGTAAATTACATAGAAACTTAATGATTATATATTGCATATATTTTAAAAAAATATTTTTGTTGCCAAAAATAATATTGCAATTTTTTAAACTTTTTTGTTACAACTTCAAGTTTTTGCAATTCAAAAAGAAAATGTTTACGATTTATAATCATAAGCTGTTGTGACACGGTGGAAAAAGCTTCAAAATGAGCACATGAACAATGAAAAATCTTGACTATTTCGGAAGT
>NC_046659.1:67393136-67402748 GCF_010883055.1 Belonocnema kinseyi
AAAACAATCAACCTTTTAAAGACAAATTTTCTTAGCTCTGATATAATTGAAATTAAGAGAATTTATTCAGTCATAAAAAAAGAGGTGGCCTAAAACTTTTGCACGGCAGTGTATGGTTCAATTAATTCCAGTATATATGTAAAGTATAGCTCAAGTATGTGAACTATATTTATCCAGAATCATCCTTTTTATAACATTAAAAAATATTGTTAGCAGTTCGCAGCTTCTGAGATAAATTAAATTCAGATAAGTAAAATTGAAATTGTATCGTCAATTATTTAACTTTATGTTATAAAGTTATAAATAAATAAAGATTTAATATTACATCTAAATAATAGTTTGATTCAAAGTATTTTTTCTTTGAATATTGAAAAATGACAAGAAGCTCTTCTAAAAAGTACACCTTCTTTATTGCAGACAATTTTTCTACAAAGTTATGCGTATTTAAATTTAGCGTTTTGTTTTTCAAACAAAAAAATCTTCCTTAAACCTATACGACTTTTGGCTTAATTGAGATGGTTATTGATATCTTTTTATTCTGACTGGCAGCGAGTTTTCTGAAAATATTCAAAATTAATTTTTTTAAGCCCTCACTTATAATTTTCCTCATTTTTTGTTGAATTTTTACTTTGAAAGAGTTTTTGTAATTTTCATGCAGGCTGAATAAAGTTTGCAACAAGACATTTTTTATCATGAAATCGAATTTTATCATTTCTCTCAGAAACAACGTCTGACATGAAAATATGTTGAACCAAAAAGTTTTTTACCAACAAAATTCTTTCGGCCTAAAAAATGATTCACAATGCCTGATTTGAAATATATTCGATCAATTATACATTTATTAATTATTTAGTTGCATTTATTATTTTTTGCGTAAATAATTATAAATAAAAATGACTCTTGAAACATTTTAGACTAAGATTTTTTGCAATATTTTAATATTAATTCTATAATTTAATAAACAATAACAATTTAGGCGTAGCAGTACTAAACTGGATAACTAATATTTATTCGAAAATGGGTTCATTGTATAGAAGATTCTTAAAACATAAAATATACGTTGTGATGAAAAAATTTGTTTGAAATCTTTTTTTTTTTAATACAGTAATAGAAAAAGTAATTTAGATTTCAGTTACAATTTTAGGGTAGTATTTTAGATTCAGGCGCGCATCTATAATGCTCGTGAAACGGCGATCGCCCCCCCCCCCTCCAGAATTTTCTGACTTACTGTAAAATGATATATATAATCAAACCGAATGGCCCATGATAAAGCCACTGAACACGCCCTCGAGTTGCGGATACAGGGTCCCTGCACCAAGGGTTTCTGCTGAAAATGGTTACAAAAATAAATAGGTAGTCGCGGACAATTGTCCAGGGTTGGTCCCGAAGGAATGAACCCCCAAGCGGAGGTGTGACAACCGTGCCGAAAGCTGAATGGCACCTGGGTGAGGTGTCTAGAACGGGGACTCTGGGATAACGGGCGACCTCTCAGAGTACGCAGCCTTATTCTTGCATGCGGGGCTCTACAAAGATGGACGAACCCCTTTCCCTAGCTTCTCGTGGGAACAACAATGACAACACCAAACATAGTTGTAGTAAGTGTGGTTCAAAAGAACAGAACTTAATTGATAATTGATTCTTGTGGAGAATGTTCTCCTGATTCCGAATATATCGAGTGCACATAGCGAATTTCGGGTCGTTTTGTTGTTATTTGACATTTTATGTGTTTAGATAAAAAATGTCATATCTCTGAAAATTATTAAAGTTTTGAAAATATTTTTCCATATTCATTTAAAGCAGTGTGATATGCACAAATTTTGTTGATAGTGTATGTTGATTTAATTTATATTTTTCGAGAAAAATATAAAATAGTGTTTTAATAAAAAACGATTTCTACAGTACATTTTTTATCATTTAACAATTTTTTTCTGGAAACATATACATTTTCACATTTTTTCAATTAGGCTATTAGTTTAGTTTTGAAAAAATTGTTATTAAATACAAAGTTTTCACGTCTGTCTGTACGCGTGTTAGTAAGAGCATTGAATGGCCAGGCAGTGAGGGGGGCTCGAAAGCTGCAGGTTTGCAATCTGAACCGCAAGTTCACACATGTGCCTATCACACTTCTTTAAATGAATATGAAAAAATATTTTCAAAACTTTAATAATTTTCAGAGATATGACATTTTTTACCTAAACACATAAAATGTCAAATAACAACAAAACGATCCGGAATTCGCTATGTGCACCTGATAGATTCGTAATCAGTAGAACATTCTGCACAAGAATCAATCCTCAAATCATCAGGACCTAAAATGGATGCTCACTCTTCTCTTCGGATCCCAGACTGAATGGGTCGGCCAACAATGCCGACCACTCTAGAGCTGGGGAAGCCAATGAAAATGGATTCAATGCGATGTATCGGCGGAATCTCCGGACCTTTAGGTGGACGGAGCGACTGAATCACGACTTGCTAGAGTGCACGATGCGAGTGTGGCCCCTTGAACGCATTGGCGGATCCAGAGGGGGGCGATCGGGGCGATCGCCCCCCCCCCTCTCGAGCTCTAAGTTTTTATACTTATAACTTGAAATATTTTTTTGTTGTTGCTTTTTTCGACTTATACGCCCCGATCGCCCCCTCCGAGACCAAGGCCTGGATCCGCCGCTGCTTGAACGGGGTTACATGGCACGGCTGCATGCTCTGTGGTGCGAGAAACACCCAGAGCTCTCGCACTTTTCGCAGCAACGTCTGCGAAACTATGCCAAAGTACTCCGAAAAAGGGGCTACGTAAGCGGAACGCCTACTCTAACACAGGTAGAACAAGCCGCAACAGAGAAAGAGAGGCGACACTAAGACCAACCGCGGGCAGGCTTCCGATAGATTGAAGAGCGATGCTTTATGCCCCGAGAAACACCAACACCGAGGTTTCTCTCAAGCCTAAAGATCTGGCTGAAATGGATGACGAGCTTCGTGGACATTTTTCCGAAGAATCCGACCTCTGGTCTATCAATTATTGTGTGCATAATGCAGCGATAGCTTTGGCCCATGCGAACCGTAAAACAAAACCAACGGTTGATTATAAGACCAAAAGACGAATGCATCAATTTGCCATAAAGATAGGCTGGGCAAGACAGTACAAGGAATTTTACCGCCAAGGTTCAAAAGTTCGCGCGCGAACTCCGGACCCGTTATCATACACTTAACAATTCAAAGCTGCTGACCATCAGACAGCATATTGTTGAGAGAATACCGATACTATCTGACGCTAAGAGAAGTCTAGAGCGGAGGGAGAGGTGGGTCAGAAAATGAAGAGTTTCTCTCTGACCCATCTCGACTCTTCCAAGACCCTCCAGTTACTGTCGACCACCCATCGAAACCAGAGGAGGTCGAAGTATTTTAGAGGGAAATCTACGAAGTGCAGCATAGACTGGACGAAGACTCAGAAAATATAAATAGCTTCAAGGAGCTGTGTGATGCCCTCACAACACCTGATGAAGAATGCCCACCCATCTCTACCGAGGAGGTAAAAAAAGTATTAAGAGGGATGAAGAACTATTCCGCACCGGGACCAGATTGTCTCAAAACCTTCTGGTGGAAGAAGTTTCCTTCAACCCATCAGCATTTGGCCCGTATTTTCACCTCACATTTAAAGTCGGAAGAGCCGATTCCGGAGTGGATGGTGGAAGGGCGCACAATACACCTGCCGAAAATAGGCAACTTAGCTGATCCGAAGAATTACAGGCCAATCACTTGTCTGAACACACTGTATAAGAGATTCACAGCTATCCTAAATGATAGGATTGTTCGGGCGATTGAACCTGTGTGGCAAGAAATGTATTAACAACGAGGCTCAAAGAAAGGCGTAGCGGAACGTCGGGAGAACCTGCTCGTCGATAGATGTGTCTGCCAAGATGCAGCATTCTACCAGTGTGACCTATCGATGGCCTGGATTGATTATCGGAAAGCTATCAATTCGACCTCCCATAGACTTTTCATCTGTCTTTTAGAAATCTTAAAGGTTCATCCGCAAATCGTTAGGTGCATAGAGAGATTGATGCCGCTTTGGAAAACCAGATTGACTATTTATCGGGAAAAAATCGCGTGACAACTAACAAGGTCACCTTTCAGAGAGGTGTGTTTCAGGGCGACACCATGAGCCCACTCCTGTTTGGCCTTACATTATTGCCACTATCTCTAGCACTTCGCCATTCCGACAGGTACTTGTGCGACAAATCTGCAGATCGAAAGTATAAGGTCACTCATGTATTTTACATGGAAGATCATAAGATCTATGCTAAAAACAAAGAGCAACTACATCTAGCTCTAGGGGTTGTCGAACGATATACTAAGGAAATTGGAATGGAATGTGGGTTAGACAAATGCACCAAGGTTTATTTGAATCGAGGAAAACTTAATGGCATCCCTGAAGATCCTGAGCTCGTTAATAGAAGCGCTATACGACTTTCAATTTTTTATAAATAAACAAATATGACGAAAAAAATTGTCAGTTTTGTATTTGACGTTCCCGTTGCTCGTCAATAACATGAAAATTGTTGACATCACCTAAGATCCAGAGAGTAAAATTAGTTAAAGATATTTGAATATTGTATGATAAACAAACAAACTTTTATGAATAAATTATTTGTTGAAAGAATGTTTCTTACGATTTTTCATAATTTCTCGTTTTTTTAAGTCACATTGCAAGAAATTTGGACAAAAACAATATAATGATGAAGAAATTTCTTCTGGAGATTATTATTTTTAATATTGTAAACAAATGCATTAATCAGCTATTCCTCGATAGAAAAATTCGTTTTTTCTGTGTCATTTTTTTAAATTAGGTACTTTATGATAATTTTAGAAAAATTCATAATTTGTTGATTAATCTTATAATGTTTTTAAACAAATGTAATAAATAAATGCATTATTCAAGCATTTGTCGGCAGAAAAATTCGTTTTTTTCAATGCCAGGCCTTTGAGTTGGGAACTTCATAATCCTTTTACCAACATACATAACTAGTTCATAAATCTTATGATTTTTAAACAACAAATTTAATTCAAAAAATGTATAGATAATGCATTTTTTCAAAGAAAAATTAGTTTTATTCGATGACGACCTTTTTAATTAGAAAATTCATGATAATATCAAAAAAATTCATAATTTATTGATCAATTTTATGACTTTTTCAAACAGATTTAATATATAAATTCATTAATGAGACATCTGTCGACGGTAAATTTTTTTCGATGACAGACTTTTTAATTGGGATCTTTATAGTAAATTCATCAACATTTATGATTAGTTGGACAATTTTATGATTTAAAAAAAAAATTTAACAAACAAGTGCATTATCCAGGCATCTGTCGAGGGAAAAATGTTTTTTTTTTGTTTCGTTTTGTTATTTCAGTATTTTTATTTGGTAACTTAATGTTAATTTCATTAACAATCATACAGAGTTTAAAATTATATTGTGTTTTAAATAATTTTAATAATCATATGCATTATTTGAAAATTTGTCGTCGAAAAAGTTTTTTGTTTCAATCTCAGTCTTTTTAGTTTAAGTTTCTCGTTACTTTTATTCTTTTAATAAGGCTTCAGGATCATGCATTTATTTATTAAAATTCTTTTTATTTAATGTAAAATTTATTAACCAATTATTATTTTGTGTAAAATTAAAATTTACGAAATTTATATTAGACCAAAATCCAAATTAAAAATCCCATTTAACGTCCAAAAATCAAATTAATGCAAAATCCTGTTAAACAAAACAAGAATTCAACGACCAAATTTGGACCACAACAAATAATCAAAAACCAAAAAAACCCTATTGTAATCTGAAAAAAAAATAAAATAAAATTCTCAGGAAAAAAATAAAAAAGAGAAAAGAAAAATGAGAAGGCAGCCAACCACATCTCCTTCCTTCTCTTTTTCTTTATTTCGTTTTTTTTTATTTTTATGACCATCAAATTACAATAAAATAAAAATAAAAAACATAAATAAATAAATTTGCATTACTAACGTTTCGGTACTCGTACAGTACCCTTATCAAGGCAAGAAAATTTTAAGTGGTAGAAATTGACAGCACCCACGAACAGGTGCTCTCTCTTTGATAACTGAGAATCGAATGAGGGTCAGTAGGCCAATCTGTTGTAAACACAATATAAATATCTGTCACAATTACATCAGAAATAGGGAAAGTAAAAGAAAAACTGAATTCATGAAACAGCTACGTTATATGTAATTAATCATATTAGCATAACTTTTGTTCAACCCATCCAAATCGGTTTTTAAATTAATAGATAACTTTTTTTGTTTTTTAATATAAAGCATTTCCACGAATTCCCTCTTTCTCTCATTACTTTCACTATGCAAAATTTGAAAATTATCCCAGTCAAACTCATGGTCAACATCAACAAATGCCTTTGTATGTCGGGCAAGAACACTTTTATAACAGCGTCCCAAACGAACATCACTTTTGTGCTCCTATATCCTAGTATAAAGAAGTCTGCCAGTTTGTCCCATAGGTTCAGTCATTTCTCCTATTTTAGCAGAACTAGTGATGGAAGATTTGGAGGTTTTTCTTTTTGGGAAATTAGATTTTGTTTTGCCTTGTTATTTTCGGTTTGTCAACGATACCTTATTATGTGTTCCTCTGGAAAAGTTACAGATTGTCATTGATACTTTTAACAGTTTTCATCCAAAACTACAATTCACTCATGAAATAGAACAGGATTATAAAATCAGTTTTTTGGACATAGAAGTAATTAAGGGTTGGAATGGTAATATTATTACCAATTGGTACAGAAAAAGTACATATTCAAGTAGAATTTTAAATTTCCTTTCTGCTCATCCCTTTCAAAATAAAATTGCCGTAATTAAAAACTTAGTTGACAAAACTTTAGGTTTGTCCCATTATTCATTTCACACAAGAAATTTGAATATTGTTAGGAATATCCTTTTTCTGAATCATTATCCAAAGAAGTTAATTGAGAAACATATTGCAATTAGAGTTCAACAAATCAAAAACAAAGACATTAATAATTTGCTTGTAGATAATCAGAAAGAGTTAAAGGAATATGGTTCGTTTAATACTTTTGTTCTTCCATTTTTTGGTAAAATTTCTAAAACTATTGATCGGTGATAAATTTGTGCAAGGATCCTTTGGATAATTTTAAAAAGGGTGGTGTTGTCTATAAGATCACTTGCAGGATCTGTGGGAAGAATCACGTGGGACAAACTGGCAGACTTCTTAATACTAGGATAGAGGAGCACAAAAGTGATCTTCGTTTTTGGGACGCTGTTATAAAAGTGTTCTTGCCCGACATACAAAGGCATTTGTTGATGTTGACCATGAGTTTGACTGGGATAATTTTCAAATTTTGCATAGTGAAAGTAAAATGAAAGAAAGAGGGAATTCATGGAAATGCTTTATATTAAAAAACAAAAAAAGTTATCTATCAATTTAAAAACCGATTTGGATGGGTTGAACAAAAGTTATGCTAATATTCTGTTTTTCTTTTACTTTCTCTATTTCTGATGTAATTGTGACAGATATTTATATTGTGTTTACAACAGATTGGCTTACTGACCCTCATTCGATTCCAGGTATCAAAGAGAGAGCACCTGTTCGTGGGTGCTGTCAATTTCTACCACTTCAAATTTTCTTGCCTTGATAAGGGTACTGTACGAGTACCGAAACGTTGGTAATGCAAATTTATTCATTTATTTATGTTTTTTATTTTTATTTTATTGTAATTTGATGGTCATAAAAATAAAAAAGACGAAAGAAAGAAAAAGAGAAGGAAGGAGATGTGGTTGGCTGCCTTCTCATTTTTCTTTTCTCTTTTTTATTTTTTTCCTGAGAATTTTATTTTATTTTTTTTTTCAGATTACAATAGGGTTTTTTTGGTTTTTGATTATTTGTTGTGGTCCAAATTTGGTCGTTGGATTCTTGTTTTGTTTAAAAAGTCTCAAAATTAATAAATTAGTACTTTTTTCTGTAATTATCAGGATGTTCCTAATTTAAGAAGTTTTCATTGAAAAAATGAAGATTTCTTTCGACAAATGCCTTATCGATGCATTTGCTTAACAAAATCATAAAATGTATCAGCTAGTTATAAATGTTTCTGAAATTATCATCAAGTTCCCAACTGAAAGGCTAGCATTTAAAAAAAAACGATTTTTTTGCCGACAAATACCCGAATAATGCATTTGTTTATTACATTTGTTAAAAAAAATGATATTATTAATGAAAAAATTATGAAGTGTTCTAAAATTAGCATAAAATTTGTAATTAAAAAAAATGACATCGAAAAAAACGAACTTTTGTGTCGAAAAATGCCTGATTAATGCATTTGTTGACTAAATTTGTTTATAATATTAACAATAATAATCTAAAGAAGAAATTCATTTATTAATATATTCTTTTTATTCAAATTTCTTGCAATATAACTTTAAAAAACGTAAAATAATGGAAATAGGTAAAAAACATTCTTTCAACAAATAATTTCATTATGGACAATTTTTTTCTTTATTATATAAAATCTGATTACCTTTAACTAATGTTACTCCATGGAACTTAGACCATTTCAACCATTTTCAAGTTATTGGTAAGCAGTGGGAATGACCAATAGAAAAATTGAAATTTTTTCGTCGTATTTATTCATTTATAAAAAAAATTGAAAGCCTAATTTAAAAATCAGGCTCGACACTCTCTTAGAAATCTAATAAGCTTTTTAAATTTTTTTTACTCCAAATCGGTAAATATTTGACGACTGTAGGTTATTTTGAACCAACACAGTCATTTTTTTCCCACTGTGCGGCATACGTTCTTAATTATTTCTCGAAAATTAAGGGAGATCCAATTTTGATATTTACATGCCCTGCAGAGGACATTGCATCCTATTACGTAAAATTAAAAGAAAAAGACCTTAAGGGCACGTGACACAGCTAAATACCTATATTACCGACCTCACTTTGTACTTTAAGGCCATGTGACGAGTGGGTCACGTGACCAGATTCCTACCTTACCCTCACTTTTTTTATTTCCCAACTTATTTTCACACGAAGTGCCACATCGAGATGAAAATTTGGGATAATAAATAAGAAGAACTTAGAAAGGTGGATCTGGTCCTAAATTTTAATAATTATGAAAAAATCAAAAAAAAATTATTTACAACAAAAAACTTTTTTCATAATTATACAAATTTAGGACCAGACCCACGATTCTTAGTGCTTCTTGTTTAGTATCCCAAATTTTCAACTTGATGTGGCGTTTCGTGTGATAATAAGTTGGGAAATAAAAAAAGTGGCAGTAAGGTAGAAATCTGGTCACATGACCAACTCATCACATGGCCTTAACGTAGTTTTCTTTCGGCTCTTGCATTTTTCAAAGTTTGAGACCGATATTTTATGTATAAAAAAAGTTTGAACGTTCAAAAAATGTCGAGATTCAGAAAAAAGATGAAATAATTTTCAGTGAAGTTCCTATCCAAATGAAGTGCCTTAAGGTCATGTGACACAGCTAAATACCTATATTACCGACCACAGTTTTTCAGTTCACTGAATGTTTTTTTGAACCTGAGAACTTTTTTTGTAAATAAAATATCGAG
>NC_046659.1:67402848-67412972 GCF_010883055.1 Belonocnema kinseyi
TACTTTATTGCACTCTAATACATTTCCCGAAGTTTCAGCTCGATATTTTACTTACAAAAAAAGTTCTTAGGTTCAAAAAAAACATTCAGTGAACTGAAAAACCGTGGTCGGTAATATAGGTATTTAGCTGTGTCACATGCCCTTAAGAGCATGTGATACTTACCGTTTCCCCGGCTTTTTTCCACAAAAATGAAAAAAATTTTAAACTGAATTCGGACATGCTATAAAATATCATAACAGACGTCCCCGGACTCTTTTTTGAGGGATAATACCAAAAAAAAATGTATTGTGCCAAATAACAATTTTATGCATATGCTATTTTGAGGTTACGTCGTTTTTCATCTCTGCCTTTCCGATAATCTGGAAATTATTTATGAAATAAACTTTTTTTATTGCCTGCAAACAAGGTTAGTTCCGGGAGATTAGTTACTATGTTTATTTGTAAGTCCAAAGTTTTCAGCCAAAAATATTGTGTAGTTTGGAAGTAACGCTCGGGTGAATTGTAACACAAATAACCTCGAAATATACATGCACGTTGTTAACAATATCAGAAATTATTTGATACAAAAAAACAAAAAAGTGTTTGGGGACGTCCGTTAGCATGTTCGCTATCATCGCCCAGATTTTGAAGGTAAAATATTTCTTATCCTAGGAAAAAAGCCGGGGGAATCTAACACTGAAAAATTCGATACTATTTCCTAAACGCTATGCAAATTAATCACATTTTGCTAAATTAAAACTTTTTTTGAGGTAATCCCCCAAAAAAGTGTGTGGGGACGTCCGTTATAATGTTCGCTATCATTTCCCAAATTTTTATGACAAAATATTTATTATTCTAGAAAAAAAGCCGGGGAAACTAAAACTGGTAAGATCGACAATTTTCTAAGTATCACATGCCCTTAACGTAGTTTATTGTACTCTAATAAATTTAAAAAAAATTCTTAGGTTCAAAAAAATTTCAGTGAAATGATAAAGTGAGGTCGATAATATAGGTATTTGCCTGTGTCACATGCCATGAAGGCCATGTGATGAGTAGGTCACGTGACCAGGCAATTTTTGTATTACCTAATTCATTTTTATACGAAGCGTAACATCGAGTTGAAAATTTGGGGTAATGAATAAGAAGCGCTAAGAAAGGTGGGTCTGGTCTTAAATTTTTATAATTCGAAAAAAAGTTTTTCTTGTTGATGATTTTTTTGTTGCTTTTTTTCATAATTATTAAAATTTAGGACCAGACCACCTTTCTTAGTGCTTCTTATTTATTATCCCAAATTTTCAACTCGATGTGGCACTTCGCGTGAAAATAATTTAGGAAATAAAAAAATCGTCGGCAAGGTTGGAATCTGGTCACGTGACACCCGCTCGCCACAGGGCCTTAAAGCCCTTCACAATTTTTAAAAAGCTTCTGAATTTTTTATTCAAAATCTGCAAAAATCTATTTTTTGTTTTAAATTAGGCCGTGGGCTATTTGCACCGAAACTTTGGTACGAATAGTCCGATTTTGTCGGTACCGGTAGACTTAAAAAATGGCTTAAAAATGGCTTAAAAATGGAATATTTTAGGCTGAAACAATATTTGAAATTTAATAAAAGCCGTTCAAAAAATAAATTCACTGTGATTTCCCGGTCACATAAGGGGGGAAAAATATTTTCCACCTCAATCTCGCAATCTAATAGCATTTTCTAGTCAACCGGTTCCAGCTTCAAATCTCTTCTATCTACGCACCGTAATTTTCAGAAAAATCCCATCTATAATTAAGGTTATTTGTCAATTCCAAAGGCATATTTATTAAATAAAAAGATCTGTAGTTTTTATTTTCTAAATATTATTAAATACTGTCTTGTAATATAAATATAAAACTAATAGTGACATTACCGATAAAGGGAAGGCGTATTTTTGACAAAAAATCCAAAGATTTTGTTAATGTCCCAGCTTTATTTCAGAAGCTAGGATTTTATTATTTCCCAAGTAAACGCAGGTTACTCATGCATGTTAATTTCACATAAGATAGAGCGCATCCGATATTTTCGTAAACATATTTCCTTTGCATAATTTCTTTTTTCTCTATTCCATTATTTTATCACAGGTAAAGGTCACACATTCACTCTTTTTGCTTGCAGCTACAATTTGAGATCACATACCACTTTCCAAAATATTTCATAATCCGAGGATAATGAACTTTTTTATAAATACATAGAAAAAAATATTTGATTCTAATCCAAAAATTTTAAGTAGATTATAAATTTCTTCAAGTTTCCCACTTGCCAACTATTTAAAGTATCTCAGATACTCAATATAAAACTTTTACATGTATAGTTTTTAATGCTAAACATTATAAAAAATATTCCATATATTTTCAACGTGGTCGATCCATTTTTTGACTAAATTAAGATTAGCATCCCTCTGGAGCTTCAGGATATGTGAATCTCGATAAAAATATGTAGTAATATAAATTTTACAACTATCGTTGTTTATACCCCGATTAAATTCTGAAACATCTACACGTCTGCACGAAAAAGACAGAACACATAAATGAATACAACTGTAGATCGCACTTAAAAATAATATACAATCATATATATATATATATATAAATGTATACATTAAATATATAAAACATACCACAAAAAGTAAAAAAAAAACATAATCAAATGTAGAGCGAAACAATATCACAAATGTTTTCGAATTCGTGCATCACTCGCTGTAAATATTGTATAATACATTTGAAAGAGTATTGAAAGATAATGAAAACGAAAACATTCACGAGAAATCGAAATCGCTTTATCGCTGTCCTGCCATCGATAAAAAATAAAAACACTTTTCTTCCGTCTACCGTAAAAACACTCTCCAGCGAATTATAAAATTTAATTTTTTGTAACGATAAAACGTACACCTTTAAGAAATGGCATGGTGTATTATAACTTTATGCTTGGACAAAATATATAACTTTATGAATACAATCATTGCAAAAATATATAAATTAGACATAAAGTACTCTGCATTAGTTTCAGTGATAAAGATTTACAAATTGATATTTATTATTAAGACAAAATAAATTACAAAATACAACTAAATGTGAGATACAAAACTGGAAGATTGATTAACACAGATCAAATGCACTTTAAATAAATTTTTCAAATTCATTTGATACTTTTTAAAACTTGATCAATACTAAAATAAGCCATTTCCATTTACAAACTCAATCTTCTTCCACATTGCACTACATTCTCATTCCTTCTAGAAATCGTATTGGCAGATCTCTTAGATTATTTTAAAAACATTGCGGCATTTTTCATAATGGGATGATACATGCCTATTTACAAAATAGAGCGATTTCTTTAAACATAATGAATTCATTATTAAATCATCGAATAAGATTACGTCTCGATAACGGATTTCTTTGAAGACTTTCTTTCCTCTGTCACAACAACAGACGGATAATATCCACCCAATCTGGACTCAAAACAAATCTCGCCGATCGGTTGACAAACTCTAGAATACTACAAGTCCTAGAAGTGAACTAAAAAGTCAAAATGCATTGAGTCTTGTGAATCAGAATGATGCCTGCGCGAGTATTTCCTTCTCAGAAAGTAACTTTCCAGTATACTGAGCAAAACTTAACAACGCTATCCTGCATTGATGATGATTGATTTATTTCCTACCAGCTTCCGGATCCTGCTCCTTGGGTTTACTGGGTCCACTACCGTCCTTCGATCCAAATCCATTAGCCATGTGCTGATAATGAAGCTTCCAATCATTTTGAGCTGGAGAATAATTAAGATGATCGTACTCCAATTCAGCTGTCTTCTGCTTTATATCTTCGTAAAAGTGCTCTCCCCTTTTAGAATCCATCTCGTCTATGCTGTAGTAAATATTCACGTTCGGGTTTCCTGAATCCGCGTCTTTATTTTTCTGGGTAGATGATTGTTCATAGACTCCATAAGCACCTGGAAACAATTTAATTATAATTTTTTAAAATAAGGATTAAAAAAATAATTAGGCTAATTTTAAAATATTAAGATTCTAGCTGCAGGTCTCACAGTACCTTTGAGATCAAATATAGGGACAAAATGGTTACTATTTGTCACAGTCATTGGGTACTTTTTTTGAGCGCAAAGAGTAACAAATTTAGAAGAAATTCAGAAGATCTGAAAACCATTTTCGTGAAATTCAAAAATTTTAAAACCATTCAAGTTAAATTCAAACTAATTCAAATGAGTTGAAATTTCTTAAAATTTTAAGTCGTTGATTTGGTTTTACCCCCCCCCCCCCCCCCCCCCCCCCCCCAATTACTGTAGGTTTTAGGTAAAAGCCGATTTTACGTTTATACGGATTTAATTTTACGTGACAGTTCATCCGGAATGGAATAATTAAACTCTCAATTGACAAACATAATTTTAAATTATGAAAAAGCTAATTTTCGACCAAATAGTTGATTTTTTTTACTAAACTATTGGACTTTTAAGACAAAACGACAGTTGAATTTTCAAAAATCAAGAAATTTCAAACAAAAAGATTAATTTACTACTAAAAAAGACGAAGTTTAAAATAATTCAAGAATTCTGAACCAAAAAGTTGAATTTTTAAGATATAAATAATTTGTTTAATTTTAAGAAAATAGTTTAACTTAAAAATCTAGCTGTTCAATTCTTTAACAAAAAGATTAATTTACTACCAAAAAGACGAATTTTTAATGAAATTTGAAAATTCTCTACAAAAAAATTGAACTTTCAACTCAAAAAGATGATTTTTTAGTCAAAAAGCTTAATGTACTACATAAAAAACAAATTTCTAATAAAATTCAAGAATTCTTAACCAAGAAGTTAAATTTTCAACTAAAAGGTGAATTTTTAAACAAGATGATTAATTTACTACCAACAAAGACGAAATTTTAATAAAATTAAAAAATTCTCAACCAAAAAGTTGAAGTTTTAACTGAAAAAGATGATTTTTTAAACAAAAAGATTAATTTACTACATAAAACACAAATTTTTTTAAAAATTCAAAAATTCTTAACCAAAAAGTTAAATTGTCAACTAAAAAAGATGAATTTTTAAACAAAACGCTCAATTTACAACATAAAAGTAAAATAAAAAAATGTAAGAATTCTGAATCAATAAATTGAATTTTCCACTAAAAAATAATTTGTAAACAAAATATTAATTCACTACGAAAAAAGACGAATTTGTAACCGAATTCTAGAGTTCTTAAACAAATTGTTGAAATTTAAACTAAGAAGGATGAATTTCTAAACAAAAATATTAATTTAATACAAAAACAGATGAATTTTTAATAAGACTCGAGAATTCTAATCCAAAAAGTTGAATTTTCAATTCAAAACATACATTTTTATACAAAAAGATTAATTTTATATCAAAAGAGTTATCATGTGAAGAGTTACTAAAAACGTTACAATATGTACTTTCCACAGACTAAAAGAATTCAGGGTAATTTAATAAGAATTCAGAATGAATTCCAAATAATAATTTCAAATCTCTTTAATTCTTTAAAACCCTGCTAATTTATAATAAAAAAAATTACTAATAGATACAAAAAAATTCAAAAGAATTTAAATGAATTCGATGAAATTAATAAAAAAAATCAAATTGAATTAAAAAAACAATCAAGTGAATTACAAAAAAAAATGAAAATGTGCCAAAATCCATTGAATCGGGTAAATTGAAATAAGTTTAGATAAAATAAAGAGTATTTAATAGAATTTAGGTGTAATTAATAAAAATTCATGGCGAATTCCAAATTAATTGCAAAAAATGTTTGAAAATCTCTTAAAATCTTTGAAACTTAGCGGAAGTCCCCACTTATTGCGCATAAATCCTTTGAAATCCATTAAAACATTATAAAATCCGTCATAATACATGAAATCTGATTATATTTCCTGAAATATTGGAAAATTTATTCAAATACTTTGAGAGCTCTCAAAACGCCATAAAATCATTGAAATCATTGGAACCGCATACAAAATTTTGTTAATTTCTTAACATTATTAAAATCATTTAAAATCCCTTGAAATTGTTTCAATCTCTTTTTAATCTTTTAAAATTTCCTAAAATATTTCAATTCCTTCAATATCCTTTTGAAATCTCTTGAAACTTTTTAAAGTCCTTGAAAAAGCCTGGGAATCTTTTACATTCCTAAAATATTGCATGTTTTTTAACTTTAAAATCCTTGAAATTGTTTAACATCCTTTTAAATTTTCTCCCGTTCATGAAAATGCCAAGCTATTTGATAAATATCTTAAAATATTTTAAATCCTTGAATCATTTTATCAATTGATCCCCAGGATCAATTAAATAAACAAATTTAAACCATTGAATTAAGTAGCACTAAGTAAATTTAGAAGATTTTTAGTGAATTTAAAAAATTGAAAAACAATTCCAAAGAATTAAAAGAATTCAGGATAAATTAATAAGAATTTAGGGTAAATCCACTAAAATATTATAAAATCTCGTGACATTCTATGAAATCTTATGATATTTCCTGAAATCCTGGATTTATTAAAATACCTTGAGAACCATAAAAAAAACTCTTAGAATCTTTGAAACCCTTGAAAACACTATAGAATGCAATAAAATCTTTTTAAATATCTTAAAACTTTATAGGTCCTGTAAAATTGTTGTATTTCTTCCGAAATTTTAAAAAGTTCTTTACCCTAAAACATTTCCTTCGGAATCCTACAAAATTCCTCAATTCTCATTCAGTAATTCTCTGAAATTCACTTAAATATTATAAAATCCCTTCAAATTATATGATTATAAATATTTCCTGAAATCCTGGGAAAATGTAGTAAAATACAATGAGAGGTTTATAAATTCTTAATATCACTAAAATCCCTAAAAACCTTTTTGAAAAATCTTGTAAAACATTTCAACCGCTTTGAAATCCCTTCAAATTAATGAAATTAATTTGTTTAATTCCTTAGAATAATTTAAAATTCACTAAGATACTTCAAATTAAAAGCTCTTGAAAATAACTTAGAAGTTTTAAAAGTCCCCTAAAATCTTTCAAATCTCTTCAAATTATATAAATCTATTAAAAATGTGTCGGGATGTTTAAAAATACCCTGAAATATTTGACATTATTAAAAGTAAAAATGTAAGAAATTCAAATTAGATTAGAATCAAATTCCAAATCGTGTTTAACCTCCAATAATCAATTTAATTTATAGAATTCCTGAAATTAAAACCAAGAATCTAACGACCAAATTTGGGAAACCACCATAACATGATCCTATAATAATTTAAAAAGGAATCCTCCTTTAAGAAATCTCTGCAGAAAAATGAAGAAGGGGAAAGAAAAATGAGAAAGCAAGCAACCAAATCCCCTACCTTCTTTTTTATTTTTTTCGTCTTTTTCATTTTTATTATTATCAATTCGTACAGATGAAACAAATATTTTCAAAAAAGGAAGGGAACTTCTCATGTTTCTTTCCTTTTTTATCTTGTCCAAATATTTTTTTAAATGAGAATCTCTTTTTAAATTAAAATAGGAGCATTTTATGGTGGTTCTACAAATTTGGTCCTTGGGTTCCTGATTTTATTTTCAAAATTTCAATACATTTAATTATTATGAAAAGTTATATTATGGGATGCACATAGCGTACCATAGGGACTAAATATTAAAAATAGGGTACTTTATGGGCCTTAACTGGATGTAGGGTACAGTAGAGGATATAAGGACCGGCCTGTGAAGCCTTTTCTTAGAAGTTTAGAAATTACCTCTACAACTATCATTGTCGTCATCATTGCAGCCTCCAGGTCCGCCAAGTTTTACTCTTTTGGTGTTTACGTTCTTCCTTCCCAGATCGTTTTTGATTTGAATATTGTTAAGTAGCGTAGCAGTTCCATCGTCAAACCTTGACGACCCTTGATACGAGTACACAGGATTATCGAATTGAGTACGCTCTGTAATGCAAAATACAGTACTTGTGTTGTTTACAATGAAGATGAGCACAAAGCATGTACTGAAAGTTTAGTCGTGATCTCTGATGATTGTTGAAAATGAAAATCATCTTTTTCATTACGAACCCCAGGGTCTATTGTTAGTATAATAAATGAATACATAAAACAGGCAAAATTTGGAAGTCCTCAAAAACAGCTCCGATTTTGATCATTTTTTTTTAAATTGTGTTTTTTTTATATTATTTAAAATCAGAAACCTTTTAGAGAGGGCAAACAATTATTTATATTGTTTAAATAACATTTATGATATTTATTTAAAAATTAATTTTTTCCCCATTTTTTCTGAAAATCTCTTTATATAGTAATTTCAGAATAAAAAAAAGTTGTTCAAATAAATTGTATATCAATAATTATATATTTACATCGTAAAAATTTGCTGTGTATGCCAAGAAATCTGTGCGTGTTTGACACACTATTGCGCTATATTTTGTTAAAAATTCATGTTTTAATGTATAAAATTAATCATTTTGGTCGAAAATTCCACTATTGGGTAAAAAGTTTAAGTACTTTGTTAAAAATGTATTGTTTGGTGCATGGCTTTAGTTGAAAATTGATATCTTTGGTTGACAATTTTAATTTTTTTAAAGTCCTTGACTTTTGTTTGATTGTTTATTTTTTAAATAAAATTAAACTATTTCAGGTGAAGATTCATCACTTTAGTTAAAAATTCAACTATTTGATTAAAACTTTAACTATTTTTTTAAACATTCGGTTTTTTTGTACAAAATTAATTTTTTTTATTGAAAATTATAGTATTTTATTTTCTGGTAAAATGTATTTTTCTCAAAATAAAATGCAACTATTTGGCCGAGAATTTATCTTTTATAGTTGAAAATCTAATAGACTGTTTAAAAAATCATATTTTTTTGTTTAAATTCGCCTTTTTCTCCAAAAAATTAATCTTCTCGGTTGAAAATTCATGTTTTAGGTTAAAAATTAAATTATTTAGTACAAAATTATTCTGTTTTGAAAATAAGAAAGTTTTGTAAAAATTTATTTTGATTTTTTTTTAATTTCAAAAAATTGTTATTCACATTTATATTTTCCATGTGTTTTTGGAAGGCCCATTCTGAATACTTTTGAATCCTCTATCATATTTTTTCGCAAGGGTTATTTTTATTGCTAAAGCTCTGAAATAATTAATTATAAATAATTTTGATCTCTTCGAGATATTATCATGAAAAGAGACCATAGGAAAGTAATTTTGGAAATCGATAGTTTCAGAGTTGTTTGTAGATATTTAGGGAAAAAAGGTAATAAGTTGTTAAAGACAGTAAAAACAGATAAAATGTCCCCGTGGCGTGGTAATGAAAAAGGTAATGTATTCGTTTAACTCGTATAATAAACAAGCGTGGTATTGTTATTATCCATTGCGATTAATCGTATTTTTGAAACGCAAAATATTAATGAAAATTAAATTTTCTATTTTTTGTATATGTGAGTGAAGCACTAAATTATTTACATTTAATTAAATATTTCAAAAAAACTTATGAATAAGTCTTTATAAAACTTTATTTATTTAGATTTTCTTACATTTTCAGTGACTTCTGATATTGAATATTAAATTTCTCACCCTTATTTGTTTAAATACTAAATAAATAAATAAAGACATTTCTAATGGTGTTATGTATATTAATTTTATGTTACTGCAATATTATAGAAAAAAATAAGTAATTATTCGAAAAAATGTTACTGTATTTTCATTTAATTTTTAGCTATTTATGACTGCAATATGAATAAAAAATATAAATATCTGTTGTTTCTTTTTAAACTTTTGATGAATATCGTATAAAAAGAATTTTTTACACTTAAATATCATTACAATTGTTTAAACAATAGAAATACTTGTTTGCCCCCTTCAAAAGGTTTCTGATTTTAAATAATATAAAAAAACGAAATTAAAAAAAAATTATCAAAATCGGAGCTGTTCTTGAGGACTTCCAACTAAAATGCTTCGTTGACGCTACTATGTAAAATATTGGGACTTTAATGCAACGCTAAGTTTCAATTCCCTAGCGGACCGCATCACAGTGGGGCAAAAAAAACGTCCGTGGACAAATTGATGTTCAAGAAAACAATTATTATGCGATTAACATTTTTTACATTCTCATCAGAGAAGGTATTAGATGTGTGTAAAATTTGACC
>NC_046659.1:67412982-67434196 GCF_010883055.1 Belonocnema kinseyi
CCCCCCCCATTTTTGTCAAATGTCCACATTTTGAGACCCCCTGAATCCGAAAAACAGGTTTTTATTAATGTGTCTGTCTGTATCTCTGTCTGTATGTATTATGCCTCTCTGTCTGTGAGCACGATAAGTTTTGAAAAAATCATTCTATTAGATTGGCCTCTGGTACAATCTTTTAGTGTCCTAAACTTGGTCAAGTTCGTTACCCAGCCATTTTGGGTATAAAACTCAAAAAGTGAGCGCATTTTGAATATTTTTGAGACCACTTTTTTCAAAATTCAAAATTTTTCTTTACGGGTGTTTATAGTATTCAAAAAGTTGACCAATTTATCACGATGACTTTTTTCATAAAACCAAAAATTATCAGAGTTAAAGCATTTACAAACTTCCAAAAAACACACGAAAATGAACCTTTTAAGTCAAATAACGGACGATATGAAAAAAAGGCAAGAGAAGAAAAAGTTTGACTTCTAAATGCCCCACAAAATTATCATAACAACATTTTTAGTTTTCTTGCAAAATCCAAAATTCAAATGTTGACAGCATACAAAATAATGAAAAATCCAAAGATTACATTCTTTCATGCAACAATTTCACAGTATTTCAAAGATTCTCAAATATATAACTGCATTTTTAACAAAACAAAATATATATATATAAATAATTATATATTATTATATAATAAACATATATAACTTAGAAGTTAAAAAAACGGTAAGGCTGCTTAGTAATCGTAAGTGTAAAGTTTAAATCACAAAAAAACTTTGGAAATGAGCAAATTTAGTTTATAGAAAAATAACCAAAGTTGCAATAAAATGTTTAATAACAAACATTTTTTAACGAATACGCATTTTCGTTAACGGGACAATGAAACTACGTCTGTTTAAATACCAATGTAAGTTATGAATTATAATAATATGCATTTACGGGCGCAAAGCGCGAGATAAATATATTATCGAGCTCGTAGATTTTTTGCAGATTATTTTGTTTTATTGAAAGCTTATAAAATTTCGTACCAAACTGTCGTGGCTGATTTTTAAATTTTTGCTTGTTTTTTTGTTTATTTAATAACAAAAATGACAAAAATTAAATTTTGACTTTTGAAGTATAATGGTTTTAAAAAATGCTTTGATTAAATCAAAAATATCTAGAAAGCTGAAAGCAACTATCCAAAAAATATGTCAAATAGCGATGCAAATGTTAAAAAATGTATTGAATTTGTAATAAAGAAATAAGTATGAAAATGGTTTCGTGGGAATTGGCAGCGATTCGTTTCTTGATTCGCAATAAATTTAAACAATTTATGGACAAAAAGAGTTTCTTAGTTGAATTATTAAAAGTTCATAAATAATTTGTTACTTTAAAATCAAATTTTATAAACAAATATCCATGTCAGGTATTTTTGATGGAATACAGTTGTTCTATGGAATCGATTATATATTACTTGGAAATAAAATCTAATTATCATATTTGGTCACCAAATAAAAGTTAATAATTTGATGACAGTAAACAATATATTATTGTAAACAACAATTGTTCAAACAATTTTTTCCTATTTTATGTATTTATAAATAAAATATCGCTTTTTTCACGGAATTAATGACCAGTTGTTTAGCAACGACTTTTTTCTATGAATTAATACCATTTGATAATTGTTTAACCAAACTTAATCAACAAATGCATTATTTGGCTATTTTTTAACATTCAAACTTGTTTTTTTGTGATAATCAACTGTTAATAATACATTTTTTAACTTTTTTGATAGTTCGATAACGATCTAATATTTTTATTTTTATTTACTTAAAAATAATGATTTGTCATAAGTTGATAAAAATTGATGATTTATTAAAGAAACTTAATTACTACTTGGCTTTCTTTTTCGGCTTCTGAAAGTAATCCTCTTTCTGGCTTCACGAAACAAGTTCTTAAATAGTGGATCGTTATTGAACTATTAAAAAAATTTTTTAAATGTGTTATTAACAGTTGATTATCACAAAAAAATAGTTTAAATGCTAAAAATAACTAAATAATGCATGTGTTGATTAAGTTTGGTTAAACAATTATCAAATGTTATCGATTCATACCAAAAAATCATAGATAAATAACTGAGTGTTAATTCCGTGAAAAAAGCGGTATTTTATTTATAAATGCGTAAAATGAAAAAAATTGTTTCAACAATTTTTATTTACAATAATAAATTGTTTACTGCCGTGCAAATGTTCTTAGAAATGTAGAAGTTAGTTATTTACAGTTAATTTCATCGAAAAAATCAAGTTTGTACCTCCAAAAACAGTTAAATAGTGCATTTGTTAATTAAGGTAGTATAAACAGTTATTACTTTTTATTTGTTGGCCAAATATTATACTTAGGTTTAATTTCCAAGTGATATGCGATCCATTCTATAGAAAAAATTTTATTTATTCCAACAAAAATACCTCATTTAGATATTTGTTTCTAAATATTACTTTTAAAAGAACGAATTAATTATTAAATCTTATTAATACAACTATAAAACTCTTTTTGTCCATAAATTGTTCAAATTTAGTGCGAATCAAGTTACGAATCGCTTCCCATCCCCCCGAAACCATTTTCATTCACTCATTCGATTATAACAATTTCAATCAATTTTGTAATATTTGCATTGCTATTGGACATCTTTTTTGGATAGCTGTTTTCTGTTTTATAGATATTTTTGATTGAATTAAAGCTTTTTTCAAACAAAAAAATTAACAAAAATTTACAAATCGGCCACGACTGTTCGATGCGAAATTTTATCAGCTTTCATTTTAAAAAAGTTATACCGGATAATAATTGTCTTCTTTTTATCTTTTTACACATTCATATTTGTGTATTTGTATCTATAAATGTGTTGAAAAATTATGAATTAAAGGCTGTGTGCAGTAACCCGACGTGTGATGAATGTGCAAAAAAAATAAAATAAAAAGAATGTTGAGTTCTATGTGAAATTGTGAATAAATTTTCTTTTTTACTAAGTTCATAAAAATTAAAACCTGTAGATTTCCAACATTATTTTAAATTAAAATCGAAACTAAAGTTATATGCATACCAGGTGTGGTTACTGGTTCGGCGATATATTGCACTTGAACCATCTCCTTCTTTAAATCTGACACTTTTCGTCGATGATAAAACCAGGCAGCAAGAGATATCGCGACTACCATTATAGCAGCAAATATCCCTCCAATAATACTGCCGATCCCTGCTTCTTCCTTTTCTTGGAAAGTCCGGGAAGTCAGTTGATCTCTGCATTGCGGACCTGGCGAAAAAATTAATGTAAGCGTCCGCACATTTTTCTAATTTACGAATTAACAACAAAATGAAACCTAACTGCATTTAAAAGAAATTTCTACGATTTGAATTTTGAATCTGTTTACTAATGTTTTATTTGACAATAAAGATGAAATTTTTCCTATAAATGCTCTTATTTCTTTAAACTTCTTATATTTATATATGACATCACGAGATCAGTAAAGACACTTCTTGCAAATAATATCCAGCAGGTGATGTGTGATACTTCTATAATAAAAAATACTTGGAAAGACTTTATGTTGC
Organism: Belonocnema kinseyi; assembly: GCF_010883055.1. Lineage (NCBI taxonomy): Eukaryota > Metazoa > Arthropoda > Insecta > Hymenoptera > Cynipidae > Belonocnema > Belonocnema kinseyi. The sequence goes on from NC_046659.1 coordinate 67,416,550, forward strand.
AATTTTTTGTTGCAGACAAACGAAAAATAATACTGTATTACAATTTTTTTAATCCTAAGTAATTTTTAATATTATAAATAAAGTTAACAAACCAATGAATATCTTAGCCATTTCACGCTCCAAACATTTCGTTCCTTTAACAACATTGACCAACATTTTTTTGCCAAGAATCAAAATGTACTATTTGCTCATACTGGATAACAATTCATAATTTTTTAAATAAATTTGATAAACAAATACAGACTTAAGTCCATTTTCAACCTGTAGATCTCGATTTTTTAACAGAATAAATGTTTAATTACTTGGAAAAATCCTTTGCTTAGAACACTTTATCAACCGAAAATCATTGGTTTTTTAAAACTAAATTTACAACAGTGATAGTATGTGTTCTTTATTTAAATAAATTTTATAAGAAATGCAGATTTTAAAACAAAATTTGAATTTGAATCCGTGAATCATGAAACTAGTATGATTTTAGATTAAAATTTCGAAATTAGGACAATATCAAAAAGTTCAAAATTGAATATTTGAAGATTTGAATATTGGAAATTGGATCATTTCAAATTCAGAGGAATTGAAATTGTATTATTTATAATTAAAACTATTAAAAATTAAATAATTAAAACTTGAAAATTTTTCAATTTCAATAATTGTAAATTCAAAGCGAATAAAGTTTCACCATTTAAAATTAAAACATTTCTACTCGGGGACCTCAAAACTTAAACGAATGAAAACTGCATTTAAAATTTTGTAAATTCAACCAATTTAGTTTTAATTACAAACTTAAAACCTGTAAAAAGGACAAATTAAAAATGTAGCGCTCATAATGAAACTTAATTTTTTAATTTTAAATCTTCCTTAAAAATTATTCTTCATTCTGGAAATTTTCGAATCAAATATTTTTCAATTTGAAATTATTTCTTTCTTTAAATCTTCAACTAAAAATCGGACAATTTCAAACCTTTACGTTGAAAATTAAAAATTTTAAACAAAGAATACAAAAAAATATTGCTCTAATATGATTTCATTTTTTGAAATTGTACAATTTTAAGCTTTCCAATTCGAAATTGCTTTATATTTAAATATAAAATTATTAAATTCAAAACTGACTTCTAAGGCTTTCTATATGAAATTTTGCATTTAATAGAATTGCATATTCAAAACTATAATTTTTAATTAAAATTATAGAAATTTTAAACACGATAAATATATTATTAATAAGTATCATATCATGTAGTATCAAGTGACATTTAAAACAACTGGACAGTTCTTTTTACTAAAATATGTGATTTCTAGCAAATAAAAAATAACTGGCATTTTCACTGCTCAAAATTGAAGAATTAAAAATATTGCGAGACATATTGTGAACCTTTGAAGTTTAATTATTCTAAACTGGCCACCCTGAAGATGTTTTTTTTTGTCACGAAATCGACTACCAGTGAATCAGAAAGATTTTGCCAGACATTTATTATTAATTTTAATGAATTTTATAAAAAAAATACCATCGACAGTACAATATAAATTGTTTAAAGAAATGTTTGCTCACTCTTCAGAAATGACATCACAGAGTTTCTAGTCCTTGTTCATAAAATTTATTCAATTATATCAAAATGATGTTACCTGACAAATTTTCCTAAAAAATATAATCATTTCTGAATCATTGGCAGTCGATTTCGTAACAAACGACATTTATTTCTTGAATTTGTTGCTTATAACTTTAAACATTATTTTCGATTAAAAAATGGTAACTAAGCATTGTTTTACGTATATCCCGAAAATTAAATTTAAAAACAAACTCTCCAAGTATTGTTAATCTTGAAGTAGCACTTCGTCAATTATTTTTTGATATAAAAATAAATACATTGTTTTAAATTTTGTAACCTGCTTGTTCTTATTTTTAGGGAGTGACTTTACTGATTTCATGAAGTTTTACATCGGCGCCCACATTTTGTGGAAGTTTAATTAACTTTCATTTTTAACGTAAAATGCCTAATATCATCCCCAATTCTAATTTGAAAATAATCATTTTGACCCTGACTTAGAAAAAAAAAGAGACTATCTCCTAACGAGAAAAGGCAGTAAGGGCCCCTTTTTATGCCAACGCCAACAATTAATGTAGTTACAAAATAACTACCATTAATTATATTATAATAAAATATATTACCTGTAAATCCGTGCTTACAGATACACCCATCAATTGGATGACAAATGTAAGAATCACTTTTGCATTCACACGGTGTCATGCAATGGTCTCCGAAATATCCTTCCGGACAAACTGGAACGAAAAATTGAATTTAAATTTTATCTTTAGTATGACATTCATATTAAAATTTTGTACAAAATTTAAACATAAACAAAATTTGGTTGTATGAAGGGAAAATCATTTTCAAATTATGTACTTACTTTCCGTGCATCTGGTTCCAGTCCATCCAGAGCTACATTTACAGGTACCATCATGAGGCCTGCATAGGCCACCATTCTCACATCTACAATGCTGTGTACAATTGTTCCCGTAAGTTCCTAACGGGCAAGATATTTCGCAATCTTTTCCTTTCCATCCAGGAATGCATTGACATTTTCCTAAAAAAATTATTATTCTTTCTTATTTACTACATCTAAACTTAATTTTGTAAGATTCTTCATATCTTATATTCTATTGTCGATTTCAATATTTTATCCATTTTTAGTGCAAACTCAACGGGAATATAAATTAATCTTAAGCATTAAATAAAAACGTATAGGCCAATTCTATTTCAAATCATGCAAAATTTCAAGGAAAGACTAGGACATCTTCAACCAAAAAGCTTTTGAACTTAACGTTTCTCTACAGAAGCATCTTTCAAAAATCTTGGACGGACTTGAAAAGAAACCGTTTTTTTTTTAAATTTTTTCTTAGTTTATTATTTATATCCAACAAAAAATTTAATCTAAATTTAAGGCAATATTTTTTGATATAATAACTCCCAATCCTACAGGCTTTTTTTTATAAATAAATGTTTATTGTAAAAATAGAATTTCACTTATTTTAAAAGGGGCTTGATACTTTTTTTTCTTTAAATATTTAAAATCTTTATAAACCAATAAAAAGTAATTAACTTTAAAGAAAAGTCGAGGGCAAAAGATTTTAATAACCTTTGGGTCAAACAATTATTTTCTGAGCTTCAAGTAACCGTTCCATTTACAGGGTCCGCTAAGGCATATTTTTATAATATTTCACATTTAGTCACAATTTCACATAGAACTCGACACTCTTTTATATTTTTACCTATTAACACTTACTTATTTGTATGTATTCATATGTTACAAAATTTAGGAATAAAAGCTGTGTGCAGCAGCTCGAATAGCAAAATTATGCTCGTTCGAAAAATACTAAACTTTAAATCAAAATTCTTAAATTTGTTTAAGAATTCTTAGGAATCTGCAAATAATTGCAACAAATAAACAATTAATTTTTTAGAAAATTGTTGAAGTATGTGCTCCTTTATTTTAATTCTAGAATTATTGATCTAAATTCCAAATTATTCTGACTCCCTAAACTGGACTTCTCTGCGTAATTTGAAATGGAATTAGTCTTGTTTCAACAATTATATCAGTAAAGTACATGTATAAAAACACAATTTAGTCAAATGTCTTATCACGCATCGGTTCGAAACTACAAAATTTCAAATTAAAAATTGCTAAACAATATTAAAGCCAGTTTTTAAATATTGAAATTAACATACATTTTTTATAGGCTGTACTTAAATTATGTAACGGATAATAGGTCTTTTCATTTTGTTACAAACCGTAAAAAACTATTTCTACCTCCCCTCTTCCTTCTTACAGTACGAAATTTATGGCTTCCAGAAATAATAAAATGTAGGACTTGAAACAAAACGATGTTTGTTTTGTTTAAGAAAGTATATGCTTTGCAGAGTGAAACTTTTTCAAAATTCCCTGATTTTTCCTTTAATAATTTTTCATTCTTACCATTAACATTCAAATACCAGCATTTTAATCACGTAATATTTTTAACATGTAATCTTTTATACATATGATAAACAATATTTCAGGTACAAACTTTCATTTTTTTATTTGTTTATTAATTTTCAACAAAAATCAATTACATTTCTACGATAAAAGATGAATTTTGAACAAAAAAACTTGAATTTTCATCGAATTAATGAAATTTTTAACAACATAATCGAATTTTCAACCTAGAAAGATGAATCAAAAAGACAAGTTTTCAAAAAAAAAAATGGTTAGTTTTTCAATTAAAAAAGATTGCAGTTGACTTTTGAACAAAAAAATATGAAATTGAAACTAAAAGTAAATTTTCTATGAAATAGTTAAATTGTCCACCAAAAAGCATGACTTTAACAAAATTGTTGAATTTACAACCAAACAGTTGCATTTCCACCTCAGAAATTTGCAATTTCTACTAAAATAGATTACTTTTTTAAAATAAAAAGACAAATTTAAAAATTTATTTGAATTTTTATCCAGAAAAAAATTTCGTTGACTTTTCAACACCAAAAAAGGAGTTTTAATCAAAAGTACATTTTCTACGAAAATAGTAGAATTTTGAACCCAAAAAGACGAATTTTTAACAAAACAGTTAAATGTTTAACCAAAAAGGATGATTTTTCAATATTTTTGAATTTTCAAATAAATAACAAAATTTGTGACTAGAAAGACAATATTCAGCAGGAAGCAACTGGAGACAAAAGAAATATAAATACAAGGCAAATGAATTAGGAACAAAAGTATTATATCAAGTTTACCGCAAAACTTTATTTTTAAAATTCTCTCATTTTTCCCTGACTAATTTTTTATTTTACGTGACCATTCCGTAAAAAATTGTAACACAATTTATCGATCCCTCCCCCTTGACCTATTAAATAATTTAATTACGGCCCCTTATATTGTGTTGAAAAAGGTTAAAATCAAAAGTAAAGGTAAATATTTTAGAATTGAGGATTTTGCAAAATCACTTCATAATGTCATAATGCGGGCTAAAATTAATTATTTGATACTTTTGAAGACGTTAGTATAGCTAAAAATAGATTTACCAACTTTCATTCGAAATAATAGTTAATTCTGATCAATATTTTTTGTAAAATGACACACTAAAGCCAAAATCAAATAAATCGTGAAAATGGTTGTTCCTCCCATATTTTTAAATATTTTATCTGTTATACATAAATTTTTAAAAGTCTTGAAATGTTTTTGTTCTGTCATAATTGCACGTCCTATAACGTAACCTTTGGCAACGTGTAAAATTCATATCACAAATATACATTCTTTGATCTCTCGGTTTCGAACATTTTTTTTTTTTGAAAATATCATTGTCTAAAATATTGAACTTTTTGACAATCACCCAATTGCAAATCAGAAATATATGTTCACAATTATCTTAAATTTGAGATAATTTTTGAACTAGATAATTATTTTCCCTCGCATCTCAATGTATAATTAGTGACGGTTTTAATCATTTTTGGAATTAATATTCTTTTGATGTTACCTGTTACGTGATTACACTCTCCTCCATGTTGACAGGTACAGTGTTTAGCACAGTTCAATCCAAATCTATTCGGAGGACATGGATGTTCGCAAGTGAGTCCTAAGTAACCTGGCCTGCAGACATACTCTCCAGTGACATGATCACAGGTCATGTTTCCTGAAAAATTAATAAAGATAATTTGGAATCCTTTTTACAAAATATTTCCATGAAAGTGCACAACGCACTGAGAAAAAATTACACTTAATTATTACAAAACCAAATTTTCAAAACAGCTGTTTGATAATGAAAGATCAGTATTCATCTTTCAAAGCAGAAAAACTTGTTTTTTGAACAGATTTGTAATAGTTAAACTTAAGTAATTATATGTTCTAAATAAAAAAATTATTTTCTCAGTGCTTCGAATATTTTGATTCTTTGATGAGAAATGCGGTCGCCCTTAAAAAAATTAAGTACAACATGAAATCAGACAACATGCAATCAAGTATAAGCTACGAATGACCTGAAATGTACAATGAAGTTCCTGCAAACAAATTTTTTAAAATAAAATAATATTTTGGGCGTGAGTCATATACCTTTATCAAACTCATAATTATTTATAAACTTTAGTTTTTTAATGGAGTCATAATATAAATGAAAGGTCCACGGTCTAAAAGCCTGTTAATTGACATTTCAGAAATTTTACACGGCGAAGGAAAATCGTTGTTATTTTTGCAATTTTCAATATTTTTTCAAATTGTAAAATATGTTTTGTTCATTTACTAGAAAAAAATAATACAAATAAGTATTAGAACATTGAAATCAAAATCAATCGTTATATGACAATTGAAGGCTATTCATATGTTATCTACGAGGGGTTTCGCGGTCTATATCTGCTATCTGCAGTATTCTAGCGCTGGTTTTCTATTGTTTTTCCCGAGCTCGAATGTTTATGCGTAATTTTTCAAGCTGCGCGCAATTTTTATATGTCAAAATGTTTAAAATCACAAGTCGAAAATAGATGTGCTTGCAAAAATGTAAAATAAATTGTAGCAAACATTTTCTGAGTGTTAGTAATCAACACACGTCGCTCACATTCATCTTTACAGCGATCTGTAGACGACAACATCGAAGATGACGTGAAATTCCCCACAAAAAAACTTTCGACGTACACATACACTTAACTTCATACACACAAACACGCGCGCGCATACACACACTGACATGTGTTTCACTGTCCTATTCTACGAGCAAACTGAGCCGTTATGAGAAAAAGCACGGAATTCCCATTAGGCGCCATAATCAGTTAACAGGTTTAGACCGCGGACCTATGCTCTGAAAACCAAAACGTGATTTTCGAAAATCCATTAAAATAAACTAATAGGAATTTTGCCGCTTTGCTAGCGGGATAATAACTCCATATAAAAAATGTTCGAGAAAATAAAAAAAACTTCAATTTCGAAAAAAAGTCCTTTAACAGATTTAGACCGCGGACTCTTCAAATGGTATCAGTTTCGAAAACCTGTGAAAAATGCAATTCATGAGCTGATTGTGAAAATGAATGAATTTGATCTTCATTAATTAATTAAATTAAGAAGAATTATATAATACGCAGTAAATCGAAACACAATAAGTAATCGATGAATCATAATACGGAGATTGGTTGCGAAAATAAATGGATTTATTTTCATAAATTAATAAAAATGTGGGATAAATTAGCACCATTTGGCAAGAAAATATATACAATTGATGGGTTGGATTGTCCCAGTTACGACAGAAGGCTTAAAATATACTTACAGTTTTTTTCCTAATGCTGACCAGTGGAGCAGGGAGAAGAGAATTAAGTTTTTTTGTTTGTTTTAATAACGTGCCATGGTAAATATTAAAAGGGAGGAAGCATTTCATTTCTACAATACTACTACCATATTATGATTAATAAGTAACATACTCCAATTTCTAATCAAGCAAACTAACTACTTTTAAATATTCAGTTTTAAATATTGTGGAAATCTAAAACATATGTAAAACTATCTTACTTTCAGTTTAGGTAAAAAAAAAATTTACTTCTGTTACTGACCAAAAATTTCAGCATTTTGTGTAATAATAATTAACTCAATAATTTTCAAATTATTAATTTTTAATAATACAATATTTGAGTCATTAAACTCTCGATATAGTTTCCGATCTAAAATTGGAACAACTTAAGTTATTGTTTTAAAATTCAATAGTCTGCATTTTCATTAGGAATTAAACAAATTCCAGTTTCATTCATTGGTAAATATTTGATATCGAACACATTTAATTTAAAAGCGGACCATATCGACCATTTGATATTTTAAGAGCTTGCTATTATTAAACATATTTCAATTACATAATAAAAACAAATAAAAATTTTAATTGGAATATTAAAGATATTTGTTAATTAGAATCCTATTAATTAACAATTAGAATGAACTATAGAAAATTCCAAACTTGAACAAAAATTAAACAATTATTCTTTTTTATAAAAGCAAAAAGTGCTAATGTCCTTTTCGTAGATAAGGATTTTTAAATTTTATATTAACTTGCTAACTCAAAGTATTCTTAGAACACTAGAGTTAATCCTAATTTATCACTTTACGACAATTAAAGTGAATCGAGAGGAAGTTGTAATAAGGAAGAGTGGAGGATGAGATCTAGGAACTAAAGAATAGAATAGACATTTCCCAGTATAAAATATGAAAATACCCGTGAAATTTAGATAGTGATTCGTGATCCTGCTTAACACGAATTTAAAAAAATGCCTTACCTTGAATTCTTTCAGGACACTTCTCTTTACAGCCAATACCATAATATCCTTCTTTACAAGGCTGATTACAGTCTGGACCGTCCCAACCTCTGGAGCAAACACAGGCTCCAGTATTTGCGTCACAGGAACTATTATTCTTACAGTTGCATTGCGAGTCACATTTCTCCCCATAAAGACCAGGAGGACATTTGGTTTCACATCGAATTCCTGTTTATTTTTAATAAAAAATTGTGTCGAATCTTACACCATAATTCCCCATTAATTTCCTCTAATTGGCCGTCCATAAACAACGTCACTAATTTGTCTCCCCCCACCCCCAATTAAAGTTTATCTTGCTAAACACTAAACGCTTCGGTAGTAAGTCCAGGATGACTGAAAATATTAAAATATCAGACTTCACAGTCGGAAATGCCTTCAAAACCAGGGAAATAGGGTGATTTTCCATGGAATTAAGAGAACACATTCTTTTAAATAAATAATAGTTGAAGTTTCAACTAAAAAAAATAATTTTCATCCATAAAATTAATTCAATCAAAGAAGAAAATTATTCAAAAAATTATTTTTAACAACGCAGTTCAACTTTCAACCAAAATTATTCAAAAAATTATTTTTAGCAAAGCAGTTCAGCTTTCAACCAAGTAATTCTATTTTCAACAAAAAAATACATTTTTAACCAACCTGTTAAATTTACAACCAAAAAGATGAATTTTTCACGAAGTAGTTTAATAAAATACGAATTTTCGACAAAACAGTTGAATTTTCAACCCGAAAATATGAATTGTCAGTAAACAAGTTAAATTTTTATATCAGATGTTTAAATTTTTTAATCAAAAGTTTTATTTTCAGCCAAAGAGTTGAATTTTTTACCAAGATGATCGAAGCTTCAATTAGAAAGAATAACTTTCTACCAAAAAAGACCAAAAAACCGTCGAATTGAACCAAATAATATGAATGTAAAAAAATAATTCTAAATAAAAAGTTCAGAATACAACCAATTAGATCAATTTTCAACGAAAAATACGAATTTTAAAAAAAGATCAACTTTCTGCCCAAAAAAGACGAATTCTCAACGAAATCCGTGAATTTCTACCAAATAGTTGAATTTTCAACTCATTTAGGATCAAGTTTTCACAAAAAATGGAATAATTAAGTTTGCAGGTAAGAACATTCATTTTTACTCAAAAAAAAAATGAATTTTCAAAAAAATAGTTAAGTTTTGAACCAAAGAGGGAAATCTTAAAAAAAAAGAATTTTAACAAAGTATTTCAATTTTTAACCAATTTGTTCTATTATCAACTGAAACACCTAAGTTTTTTACCGAATAGTTAAATTTCCAACATAAAAGATGAATTTTCCATCAAGAAAATTAATATGAGACGAAAAGTCACATTTCTACCAGGCCGTTTAATTTTCCAATAAATACTTCAAATTTTTACCAAATAGTTGAAATTTTTAGCAAGATAGGTGAAGCTTCAAGCAAAAAGAATAATTTTCTATGAAAAAAGACAAAATTTCAACAAAATACAAGAATTATTCACTAAAACATAATAGTTGATATTTCAACCCAGAAAAATTGTATTCAAATAAAAACCAGTTATAATTGAACCTAAAAATATGATTATTATATAAAATGGTAAAATTTTAAAAAATACATGAATTTTCAACTAAAATTATAAATTTTCAACAACAACAATCAGTTTTGAACAAAATAATTCAACATTCAACTAAATAGTTAAATATTCTACGAAAAATATGAATTTTCAAACAAGAAGATTAATTTTCTACCAAAAATACGAACTTTCAACAAAATAATATGTCAATTTGCAACAAGCAAAAAGTTCTTTAAACGAAATAGTTGATTTTTTAACAAAAAATCTCAAATTTTAATCAAAAACAGATTAGTTACATTTCCATTCTAAAAAACTGTGAAGTCTGAAATATATAAGTGATTATCAAAGTTTTTATGTTACTATTGAACTGTTCCTTTGTAGGGCCATTTTTCACTAAATTCGCAAAATTAATATAAACTTATCACTGAGAAACGCATCGCACGTTATTTTATTTCGTAGAGTTACGTCCGCTGTCCCGCTTACCGTTATCAACCATAACTTTTAGAGTCCCACCCCCTCTCAAATTGGTAACGTAGTTTATGGACGGAACCTAATCTATATATTATTTTTGTTCAATACATTTGCAACAGAAATTTGAATAAGAATTTTGACCAAAAAAAATTTGAAGCTATTCCTGTACAATTTCTTTAATGGTTTTTGATTGGGAATTCAATGAAATAGCATATATATATTCTTTTTTTGCAGGTACAAATTCAAGAAGTAAGAATTCGATTTTGTCGACCTGTCTATGAATTCGACTGTTAAATTACAAACCTTTCCATTGAAGCTTGCAGATACAACGACCGGTAGCAGGATCACAGCCATTACTATTATCTGGTTCACAGTCACATTGCTGTGCGCAATTATGCCCGAAGAATCCGTTCTCACACTTGTCTTTGCAATGCTCACCGGTGAACCCAGCAGCACAGGTGCATGCGCCTGTACGTTTTCAAAACAAAATATCGTGGTTTTTGTGCGTGTGCAATGAAGAGATTTTAAGAAGATGCAACTTTAACATTAAAGTATCAAATATATTTTTTTATTTGCATGACCACTTTAAAAAAAACAGGAAAATAGAATTGGAACATTTCGTAAGAAGAAGACAAACTTTTCTGAAAAGAATTTTCATGCTAAGAAAAAAGTGGGAGATTACATAAAGTACACAAAAGGCTACAATCTATTTGGGTGCTGATTGTTTTCTGTCGTTCTGTGAATTTATAATCAATGTTTGTAAGTCACCTAAAAATGGGTAGCAAGTTTTGTTACTGGCATTACATGTAAGTTTGATGGAACTGGAAACATGCTTTTATTATTGCATATTTTGAGCTGGGGTTAGAACAAAAGGTAAAGTTGCACCTACTGGTACTAAACATGTAGAATCAGTTTTACTCTTACCATTCTGCGGATTGCAGGCTGCATCGTTATAGCACTGGCATTCACTTTCACAGCCCAGACCAAAGAATTTGTCGTCGCAAGGACGATCGCATAGGACTCCAACCCATCCTAATAAAATTGCAAGTGCGTAATGGCGAATCTGATTACTTACCATCGTTCGTTCTCATAAAAAATAGAAGTAACCCTAGCAGACCTCGTGAACGAAACGGTTACGCAATTGCATTGACTTTCAAGTGAAATTTCCGTCCACTGGTCCCCACTAGGGCATATTTTCATGCCTTTTCACATTTACTCACAATTTCACATAGAACACTACACTTTATTGTTATCTTTTTACACATTTATATTTATCAGGGTGACGATTCGGCGGAAGATATCAAAAACATATTTACATTTGCAGCTAAGTGCAAACATTTATTTTAATCCACGTCGTTCATTCTGAATACCCTTTAACACAAGAGAGCAGAAAAATGCAAAATAAATACATTTTAAAACAAATACTTAAATTTTCGACTAAAAAATCATCACAATAAGTGATGATAAGTGAACAACACAATAAGTGACAATAAGTGAACAACACAATAAGTCTTTAACTAAAATGGTTTAATTTTCGAGAAAAAATTACCTTTCCGCAAAAAAACGAGATTAAAAAAAACACTTCCATTTTTAATTTTAATTAATTAATTTCAACAAAAACCGATTAATTTTCAACTAAAAAAGATCATTTTTCAACAAAAAAATGCTGTAATTAAAGTTTTATTCAAAAAATGAATATTCAACCAGAGAGATGAATTTTTACCTAAAATTATGGAATATTCAACTGGAATAACAGTTAAATTTTTGGTTAAAAAAAAATAATTTTCAACCAAAGAAATGAATTTTTAATTAAAATGATGAATCTTCATGAAAAAAAAATTGGACAAAAGATTAACTTTCAAACAAATAATTTTATTTCCAGTCTAAGAGATGAATTTCCACTTAAAATGGTAAATATTTAACTGGAATACTTATACTTTCCCCGAAAAGAAGAACTTTGAAACAAAAGGAAAAACTTGCAAAGAAAAAGATCATTTTCTAAAAAAATCGATCTCTACCAAAATATGTGGATATTTAACGAAATAATTGAATTTTTTTGTAAATACAATATATCGGACTGAAATTTTGGAAAATGTATCTGAAGACCTTTAAGTACGTTCATGTACTTCATTTTAGTAGGAATTTCGATCACAATTATTTTCAAAGAGATTACCTGAAACCATTTTTTGACATAACATCAAAATTGGTTGAATAAATTTTCTTATATTTAAAATATCTGTAAGATGTAAAGAAACGTACATAAACGTAATTTACTATCGGCTCTTAGATTATTTGAATTTTTAGGCCGATATTTTACATATAAAAAAGTTCTTAGTTTCAAAAAATTGCAAGGTACAAAAAGAAAAGATGTCAAAAAATGGTCCCAGTTTTAATTTATTTGCAAATAATTTTTAGCGAAATTTCTACTCAAATGAAGTACACAAACGTAGTTTATGGTCTTCTGATACTTTTTCCAAAGTTTCAATCCAATATTTTTTAACGAAAAAAGTTCTTAAGTACAAAAAAAATTCAGTAAACTGAAAAATTGAGGTCGGTAAAATAGGTATTTGAGCAAGTCACATGCCAAATCTTCACCCAAATTGTCGAATTTTTAACAAGAAAAGATTGATTTTCAACCAAACTATATGAATTTTCAAGTTGAATTATGTATCTTGAACTGAAATGGTTTAATTGTATACAAAAAAGATGAATTTTCAAACATAAAAATTATTTTTCAACACAAAAAGGCAATTTTTCATAAAGTACATACATTTTTAAACAATTAATTTCATTCTTGAATGAAAAATATCAATTTTCTCTCAAAAATATAACTTTTAAATGTTCTGTTAAAAATCTAATCTTTGACAACAATAGAAACGGATTTTCAGCAAAATAGTTACATTTCCAACCAGATATGAATTTTCAATTCAAATGATGAATCTTCAGACAAACAAAAATAATTTTTAACGAAAGAGTCTAACTTTTAACCAAGTAGTTTAAATTTTAGCTAAAGAAAAATGAGTTCACAACGTACAATGTAACTAAATTTTCTATAATAATTCATCAATATTTCTTCTTTGCAACACTACTTCTACTCTAAAAACTACTTCAAGTATGTACTTTCATTACCTAAAATTTAGAAGATGGAACTTTTAAGATGTGACAAGATATTCGTTTAAACTCTTGTTTTCTTAATCCGAATTATAATTCTTTTAAAAAATTCCTATTCCATATCATGATAAATGAGAAGCAAGTAAATAAAACTTGATAAATCTATTTATTTGGAAAAAATTGAGAAAATTATTGCTTATGTATGTTTGAAATATCATCAATTCGATTCTCAAACTTAAGTAAGAAAAAAAATCTCACAGGGCAAAACATTGCCAAGGGTTTTTCTCATAATGGAAAATAATAAAATTTCAATAATAAACTATGAATTAATTACAATAAACAGAGATAATCTAAATAATCTAAAACTGTAGATAAAGTAGAAATCACTTTTCTTAATTGACCAAAATCATAAAAATAATGAAAACACGAATTTTTCTGCGACCAGTAGTAAATTTCCGGTTTTCAAATTAAATTTCCGGTAATTTCCCTGGTTTTCCGGTCCATATAAATGCGCAAAAAGATATAAGAACTGTCGAGTTTTATATGAAATGGGGTGAAAATATGCCCAATAGCGGGCCCCAGTGAATTAAATGGTCACTTGCGGTGATGCAATTGCGTAACCGTCCCGGTCACGCGGTCCGCTAGGGAATCCAAACACAAAATAATAATCAAAGTTTAAATTTAACAAAGGTAAACATAAAAAAATGCGAACGCAAGTAAAATATTTGCTGCTTCTGTCATCCTCTCTTGGTTTTACTCAGCATTATATATTCGGAAGAAAACCATTCCAATTCGCTTATCGTGTCTTTTGCAGTTCGAATTAAATTTCGAACAAATTTTTTTCCGAACACTAGGAAAATAAGGAATTTTTATTCTTACCGGCAGTGCAGGTGCAGCGTCCGTTTTCCTTCAAGCAGTTGGCTCCATTTTTGCATGCACATTTCTGTGCACAGTCTTCACCGTAGGTATTTTCGGGACAGACTTCACTACAATCCTCACCTTTAAATCCTGCGGCGCAAATGCACCTTCCATTGATGGGAGAACACTGAGAGTTGTTCTGGCATTTACATTTGTGTTCGCAATTTTTCCCGTAAGTCAGAAAAGGACAAGTTCGCGAACAAGTAATGCCACCCCATCCAGATTTACAATGGCAATCACCGCGCCATGGATGACAAAGTTCCGTATTTTCCTCGTTGCATTCACAAGGCTTTACATGAAACATCGATCAAAACTATTTTATAATTTTGGATTAATAGAAAACATATATAGAAAGAGTATAGACAAAATACACATTTGCGTGGTTAGAATTTATATAATGAAAGTCTGTTCAAAATAAGTATTATTTTTAAATTAACCTTTTCGCAATTAGCGCCGTAGAATCCATTAGGACAAGCTCTGTCGTGGCAATTTCTTCCCGTCCATCCTGGACTGCACTCGCATTTGCCGTCAACTGGATTACAAGTAGCTTCATTTAGACAACTGCAATGACCTGTGCAATTCTGGCCGAAGGTTCCCTTCGGACAATTGTTGAGACACTGGATATAAAAATAAAATACAATATGAATTTGGATTCTTTTAATACAAAGCCAGATTAATTGATTATTTTTAACCAACATTTTCAGTAAGAAACCAATTTTGAAGAAGAAAGGTGAATTTCTAAAAAAATAGTTGAATTTTAAATCCAAAACAGATGAATTGTTAACGAAAAATATAACAGTTGATATTTCAAGAAAAAATATTAAAATTTATGTAATAAACAATTTTATGAGCTACAACAAAATTTCAACAAATTAATTAATTAAATAGTTCATATGTTCATCCAAATTCATCAAGAAAGTTAATTTTCAAACAATCCAAATAAGCTCCCAATGTGAAAGGACAAATTTTCTATATAAACACAAAAATTTTTATCAAAATAGTTAAATAGTAATAATAACCAAATAGTACCACTTGAAAAAATTTTAAACCAAAAAGACGAAATTTTTAGTAGAAAGTTGAATTTTTTAACCAAATAGTTGAATCTTCAACCCAAAATAACCCAAATTTGTTAACCAAAGAGATGAAACTTCAATCGAAAAATTATTTTGTAATAAAGAGGTTCAACTTTAAAAAAGACAGTTGATTTTTCAACCATCAAAAATGAGAAATGTGCACAAAAATATAATTGTTCATATTTCAATCAATAAATATTCCAACTCAAAAACAGATTAATTCAACGAAAAATATGAAATTACAACAATTGAAATAGCTGAATTTCCAGCTCAAATAATTAATTTTTAAGAAAAGAAAAACAAATTTTCAACAAATTAAATAACCAACTAGTTCAAGTTTTCAAACGAGCAAAATAAAATTTCAACGTGAAAGGACAAATTTTCTACCATAAACAGAAAAACTATCATCAAAATAACTAAATTTTCAACTAAATAGTAACACTATTAGAAAAACTTTCAAACCAAAAAAACGAACTTTGTAGTAGAAAGTTGAATTTTTAACCCAACAATATGTATTCTTAACGAAAAATATAATAATTCATATTTCAGCGAAAAAACTTTGTTTTTAATAAAACAATGGAAACAGTTGAATTTTCAATTTAAAAAAATTAATTCTCAACCCAAAAGCATTTTTGAATCACTAGAATTGAATTGATATGTCTTTTCTACTGATAAAGATAAAATAATAAAATTTTCGACTAAATAGTGCCAATTCTGACTAAACGAGATTTTCTGACTGGCTTATATTAATTCAGTTTTCATTTGAGCGACAAACCGAGGAAAAAGGGAATAGAAGGCCGTTTCTTGAAAACAGGGAAATAAAAGAATTATTGAATAAAGTGGGAAATAGTTGAATCGCGAAAGTTTGCAAAGTCTGCAAATTATCTGTAAAGGTAAGTAAACTGGTAGTATTTTTTTATCTACTATCCAAGAACAGAAATTATTATGATTGGATTTGTGAACGTTTCTAAAACACCTGTGATTAAAGCTTACTTTTTCTCCTTTGAACCCGGGCTTGCACAAACAGTCGCCGGTAATGTGGTGACATGTTGCGCCATTGTAGCAGTCACATGGCAAGGAACAATTTTTTCCCCAGAAGCCATCTGGACACCTATTTGCACAGGCTGACCCCTGAAATAAAACAAGAGATGAAGATCATACCGAGGAAAATTTATAAGAAAAGATTACACATGGTGACCATTCTATTCACTGGGCCCACTAGGACATAATTTCATCCTTTTTCAAAATATTTTTACATATATATATATATATTCATTTCCAGTTGTAAGCTTGTGATAGTGAATCGCGTGAACGTAATAATAATAATAATAATAATAATAATAATAATAATAAATTATTTGTTTATTACTTATTTATAATAATTTATTAAAAATTGTACATAAAACTTATCACACTTTTGGCACATATATATTAATGTATTTGTATTCATTCATGTATTAAAAAATTCAGAAAGAGAATTTTTAAAAAATTGAATAAATACAAATACGCGCGCGCGTGCGTGTGAGTGTGTGTGTGTGAAAAAAGAGTGAAAAGTTTTATGTACAATTTTTAATAAATTATTATAAATAAATATTAAACAAATAATTTATTATTATTATAAAAAAAAACATTTCAGTGTTGAAATTTTGTCACAGGCTTATACTGCCCAACATGTCGAAGGCATTTTTGGTTAGAGTTGGATTTTTTATTTGATCATTTTTGCACGGGGCTGTCCCGGTATATATCATCAGTCACGGACGCATTTTTATAATGCAATCAAGTGATCTGATGAGAGCAGTCTGCCCAGACATATTGGACAAAGCCTGGTTTTTACTCCATCATTTAAAGATGAGTAATTCATAGCAATTCATTATAATTTCACGATAAAAGAAAGAAAACAAAGGAAATTTAAACCTGCAAGCTAAAAATAACGCCGAGATTTTGTACCGGGCCGGGTGGGGGGGGGGTCGCTTTTTATTGTAAATTCAATGATACAGGCCTAAAATAAACACACAAGAGGGGATGTATATGTATGTGTATGTATATGTATGTCTATTATGTATATATATATATATATTTATATGTAATATGTATATATATGTGTGTATATGAATATGTGTGCATACTTATTCTTTCCAGTCGCGACGCCTAAAATGAAATTTGTTGTTAATGGTTCTTTTTCTGTCAAAAATTATAC
>NC_046659.1:67434296-67443283 GCF_010883055.1 Belonocnema kinseyi
ATCTGAAAAATCTCTATCCCATCCACACACTACTCCTTTCCCCTGCCGAGTGAGTCACGCCTACCCCGAAAGGGAAATGGCTTAATGGTGCAATAATAATAAAAAAAAATGACGGAATGGGTTGCAGTCAAGTACACAATGGGGGGACCTATAGCTTAAGGTGGGTTCCTCGGTAAAGGTACATTGAAAAATTTCTAGAGGTACCGGCTCAGGGATCGAACCCCGGACCTCTGAGGTGAAGTCCGAGTTTCTAACCAACTGATTATTATTATTATTATTATTATTATTATTATTATTATTACGTTCACGCGATCCACAGGACAAGCTTGCAACTGGACATGAAAATATGTCATAACAAATAAGACTTTAAAGTGAGCTAAGTGTATCTTAATAATTTAACTATATTTTAAAACTTACCATCCAGCCAGGAGTACATGTACAGTTTCCGGTTATGTTATCACATGTTCCACCGTTTTGACAGCGACACTCAGATTTGCACTCTTCTCCATGTTTATTTTTAGGACACTTCTTTGTACATCTGGATAATAAAAAAAAAACAAAAACCTTTATATCAGATTTCTCCCTGATGTAAAAAATAGAGAAGAATGTAAATATTTGTACAGGAATACAAATATATGAGTCGTACTCTTCAACAGAAGGGCTCGAATCATTATTCTTATATGTTTTCTCTACTCAACTATCCAACAATTTCATCAGTTTCCATTCTGTTGCATTAATTTATACAGTATTCTGATCTATTTTCTTTTCCGAAATTTGTTTCCATTTTATCCTGTTTTGTCAGTTTTGACCTATTTTTCCTTTGCAAGCATTTTATCTTTATATATTATTTTTGTCCTATTCTTGTTTCTGTCCCTTTTTTCAATTATGCATACTATTCCTCTTCCCAAAGAATTAAATCGTTCTTTATGTCATCTGATTATGTTTATATTATTTTCTATTATGTTTTACAGAATTTCTCATACCCAATTTATTCAGAGAATGCTATCCTTCTCTATAGCTTTCCATCCCATTGTATCTCTTTACCCTATTTTTCTTTTTCCAATCATTGTATCCTCTTCTATCCAATTCCATCAATTGCAATTTTACTACTTTTCTTAACAGTTGTATCATTTACCACCCTGCTTTATCGACTATCTTCTTCCGTTTCCAAAAGATTGATGGCCTTTATACCATATTATAAAATCATATTTTTCTGTATCAAATAAAATTGGTTTATTTGTACAGATAAAGAAATCACTAAAGTAGGTATCCACTAAAACTTAGATGTGAGAAAGTTACAAAAGACCAGAATAAAAATGGATAGAATTCATACACAGAGACATAAGATAGAAATTCAGATAGAAATTGATATAACTCTGAAAAATCAATTAATACAAGTGGGTGGAATTAAATAAGTGTTAGAGAGAATACGATAGAAATGGATAGAATAAAAATGGTTTAAAGTAAATAAGATTGTCTATTTGTTCTGTCAATTACGGTTCAACTTTCTTACTTTTTGAATTCTTTCCCACACTTTTTAACAATAATCCCATACACTGGGAAGAACAAGTGATGGAATAATATGACAGAAGCAGGTAAAATAGATGCAGATTGGATTAAAACGAAAATGGATATAATAAAACAGGTTAAAAATTTCAGGGCAGAAATTGATAGAATTGGGTTGCATCATTATGGGATGAAATGCAGTATCTAATATTTTTTCGGTAATTGTTTACTTTCATGGCTTTTCCTAATTTTTGAATAAATGATTTTAAATCTTTTGCAAAGCCTTGTTTCTGTCCAAAAGTAAAATAGACAATACAAAATTGATGCCGCAGCGATTTCGCGATGAAAGAGCCGTGGGGCCGCGGCGGAAGAATGTGTTCAGTCAATCGTGATAAACAGCAGGGAGGGCTGCACTCTTACCGCATTAGTTGTATCATTCACTCGACTAATGACATTTAGGACCATGCCCGAAACCGCACTTAAATGGGATTCCCAGTGTATCAGCCGGGGGAGGCCAAAACGAATTTGTATTTTTGCAAAATAAAATACCAAAAGAATCTGAGTCAGGCTAGCCTTAAAAAAGTGAACTTGAAGACAGGAAACTATTTCGAGATTTCTAAACACCATCTTCAATTTTAGACTATGTCTACAATGATTCATAGGTCGTTTTAGAACTAAATTAACAAACAAGAAACTTACAGCGCTCCAGTGTATCCAGCAGCACAGTGACATTCGCCAGAAATGTGGTGACAGCTGCCCCCATTTTCACATTTGCAAACTTCTCCGCAATCCTGTCCATACCGACCCGAAGAACATGGTTCATCACACAACCCTCCCTTCCATCCTTTAGTACAAATACATTTGCCATCGAAAGGATCACAACTAGCATCATTTTGACACATACAACTACTTTGACAGTCCTTGCCCCATTTTCCGAAAGGACATTCTAAAAAAATTATAAATGTTATAAAAATGGATTTCCTAAAGTATTATCATTAAACACTATAAAGCATTTGATAAAAGAAACAATCGAGCTTTAAGAATACATAAAACTTCTTTTTCTTTTTCTCACATTTGGCGAATGGTCATTTCAATTAAGATAAACAATTTCGTAAGTATAGACTTCCTAAAGTACTTCTATAATCATATTCATCAATTCATCGTCATCTATATCATTACAGTCTGAGGGGATCGCTCAAACAATTCCCACCCTAATTCTTCAAAGGATTCTTTTAGTTTATTTTTAAAATGAGGAACTGGACATTAAAGTTTGATAAAAGTGAATCAGCATAAGAGTGATTCAGAAGTTACTAGATGTATTCGTAATTTCTGGGAATTAATCATTTTTCTTAGGGTCAGCTAATTATAGCCTGATTGCAGAATTATTAAACGGGTTTGAATTATTTAATAAAATTTAAGTATTAACTTACTGAGGTCGCAATGTGGACCACCGTATCCTGATTCACAAGTACATACGTCCGGAGCTGTACAACGACCATGACGACAATCTTCTGAACATACAGGAATGCAACGTTCTCCGTCTGTTGTCAAGGTGTAACCCTTACAACATTCATCAACTGGTTTGTGTTTTGTTAACGTCTTTAAAATAACAACAAGTTTTAATACAATTATTATACCAAAAAAAGTTCTGACTTTTACTGGATAAACAATACCTAAATTTTGCAACCCACCTGAGTTTTATATACAGTCTTGTAAATTACTTTATATTTGGAACACCTCGGTGGAAAACTCAAGCACCAAGTGTGTTCCCGTTCCATGTAAGGTTTCTGTTCAGTTACCGTAACTGTGACATAATACCTATAAATAAATTAAAGGATTGAACTTAATTAGTATATAATACCCAAATATATAAGAAAAAATCTATAGAGACTTACTCTAGCTGTTTCGTACAGACATTGGAACCCTCTAAAGCAGCAACTGTTATTGTCACGAATATCAGGGTTGTTGCCACTACAGCAGATATTTTGGCAACGAACGCCATTTCTCCCAGATTTTAATTCTGTATTTCTACTTTTCTAAACTCGACTACTCGAGTTGAAATTTGTTCTTTCAGCCTCGATCTTTCATCTCTTCAACTCTATCCTCGATCCAGCCCGAATTTTCAAACAACTCAACCAGGAGTGTTTTTCAGGATTTTTTTCTCCAGCTTGGTCCATCGGCACTCGGCAGCTTACATAATTATCTCCTATCTAGAAATATAAAAGAGAAATATGAGTGATCTGCATTTTATAAGCTTTTCTTTAGTATTTTCAACCTTCAAGAAAATTTATCGACATGACCATGATGGTCTCTTGCACGCCTACACCAGTGCAGATTTAGACAAAAACAATATTAAATAGAAATAAGTAAAAAGATATCTTCCCCTGAATTGTGTTAGTAACAATATTTAAATCAGTTGCAGCTTTAAATAAATAGAAAACCTTTGTTTGCAAAATAAGTAAGAAAAATTAATTTTTTATGTTCATTGGGTATAGTTTTCACTTTTGCAATATCTCTCAAATAAAGTTACTATGACTGTTCTATTCCAGTAATTTATTACTATTCTGGGAAAACGACTTTTCTGACTTTTTAGAATGTAAATGAACACATAATGGGTTTTCTACACATTTATCTACACATGCTCTACTTTTCAGAATTGAATTTTTTTTCCTATTTCGAGAAAGATGTGATTCACGAAACGTTCATTAATCACGAATTGTAAACGGCACGTGACCGGAAGTTCAAAAATGTCAAGTCAAAATCTGACACCTACATTTTCGACAGAAAGCTGAAACCTGCAATAAATTATTTTAAAGCATTAAAACTTCATCTTTATAGCCTAAGGATCGCATAACATTTCGGACAAAATAACTTAATTTTCTCCATAAAATATTTAAAAATAGGAATGCTATTCTTTCCGTTTTGGTAATTTTTTTATTTGTTGTTCATCTTAAATATTATAATAGTCATGATATTAAAAATAGTCAGAGTTTTCTGAATACAAGTGGACCGATTTGCTGAAATGATCCTTTATGAAATTAAAAGATGGAAAGTTAAACAAATTTTGTAATACATAATTATTCAATTTCATCATAAGTAGATTTATATCCTACTTTATCTTATTCTAATTTTCTTTACAACATCTTTATAATTTTATATCCCTTTATATCTTCCTCTGAATAATTGTATACTTTAATTTCATCCTTTTTTATTACTTTTTGCTGCATTTCAATTTTATAATTGTTTACATCATTCTTTTTCCGGTGATACTATACTTTTGTATAATATTTTTATATTATTAGAAAGCGAAAGGCGCGCTTGCAGCATGCACCTTCGACAATTTTTGTTACGAGAGTTTTGTGCATGTTATCGTAAATAATCTTCAAAATCTCAAATGTCAATTTTTCTCGACGAAAATAGTATGTATTTTCTGCATTTAAATGTTAAAATAAAAATGGTAAATACAATGAAAGTAGTAATATTTCGCAAAACATGTATCATACAAAAGTCTACTTTGTATGACGATTGTTTACTTATTATCGAAATTGGAAACAGCAGAATTGTGGCGCATGTTTTCCCCGAAAGTCATTATTTTTTAAAATTGAACGATTCTACCAAAAACTGGTAAAAAGTGACAGTAAGAAGAATTAAATTACAAAAACAATTCTTAAAATAATTATTTTCCGCTATTCTAAAACTTTTTCATAAAAACTATGTTTTTTCTTTCATAAGACATGGCGAAAATATCATTTTAATTCTCAAAATCAGAAAACTTTTTTTTCAGAGACATAAATTTGGCACGGCACTTACCTCAAGGAAAAATTGACTAAAATGTACTAATTTTTTTAAAATTTTGCTCGGAATAAAAAGAAAGCTTAGGCCTTTTTTAAGAACTTTGAGCCCACTTAAATTTTATTTTTGTCTATAAACAATCAATATTTTACTTTTTATCCTCATATTTCTTGAAAATAAATCGTCATCATCTTCCAAAAATTGTTATGACAAATAAAAAGGAGTAGAAAAAATCGATCAAAACTGTTGTATAAAATCTTTTCTTTATTGGTATTAAAAGAGTTTAAAATCGCCAAAGCAAATGGTACATTCTTTCTTTTGAGATCAAAAATGAAAAAAATAGCTGTTTATTTTTAAAACCAATCCAAAATTTTTGTATCTTATTTAAGATAGAAATAAACTCTACTTTCTTCTACATAATTTTATGCAACAAAATTAGAGCATTCAAACATTTACAATTCAAAATTAGATTTCCAGACTGCGTCCTTTCCGGCTCATCAGAGACAAATACGTAACAAATGAAAAGAAAAGAAAAAAAAGTTTCTTTTCCTATTAAATAAATGTAAAAATCTGAATATATTATCTCAGAATCAACTAAAACTTTCTATGTCGATTAGTGAAAATTCACATTGAAAAATCTGTCAGTGTTAATTGATTTTCCGATAGAAAAAGTTACTCAAATTTAACTACCTCCAGCAACTTAATTCTAGTACTTTTATTTACTTATTTCTATTATTTAAATTGATATTGTTATTCAAATTTTCGGAATTATAACTGGTAAAGTACCATACAATGGGGCGTTATTTGCTTCTTTTAGATTAAAAATATGAAGGTTTGGAATTAACTTTTGTAAAACTGTAATTGCAAGACCTGAAATGATTAGTGTCACGTTTCAATAAAGTTGCCACCGCTTTCCTCCACATGTGTGCCGCTTAGCCCCAGTTTACTTTAATGATATTATTGCGGATTAGTCAGAAATTTATAGAACCCTAATAGATTGAACTGAAGTTTATCAGTGAATAAAATTTTAAGTCATACTGTATATCATTTCTTCCGGAAACAGACTATAAATCTTCTACAGTAGATATCTACCCACTCACTTTTTAAATTCCATCATCCGTAATTCGTTTAATGCCTCTCGACCTCTTATTTGTCTAGTAAAACACCGTCACAGGATATCCCATGATGTTCTACTTCAATGTAAACTTTTTTTCTTAAATGATCGCCAATCTTTCAATTTAAAACCACTGATTTAACAATTATTGATGATTATTATTATCAATATAAACAGTTTTAATTTTATGAATTTTGAGTATAAGATAGATACTATATGATCAAAGTAATTTATGAAACTCTAGATTGATAATCTTATCATATAGAATCTAAATTTGGTCTATTTTCAATTAAATTTGTATACAATAAGATAATTGTTTATGTATCGGTTTAAATTTAACTTTGGAAAGTTCAATTACCTTCTACACCCTCTGCATAGAGAAACTAAGAATATCTCTCCTCTTCTAGTACGGAAAACGATATAAAATTCTAGACGATGCCTCTTTGTGCTACTTTTTATGTTGTACGAATAGCTTATAGTGACCTTCGCATCTCATGGGATTGGCACGCAAGCTCGGTCGAGGCTCATCAATTCTTGGATTTTTATAAATATCGAGGAAAGAAAGGAAATCATGAATAAATCTTAAATAAGTTAATAAAAAATTATTAAGATACATAGTTATGCTTCCATGAGATTCAAAAATTAAATTAGCCTGTCAATCATACAATTGACTTAGAATTATACGGAAAACCCCAGAGAGCTTATTGTTATAACAACAGACTAGTCTTTACAAAGAATATGTTATTATACTTTCAAATTTGTGGCGAGAAACATAAAAACACGTAGAATTTAACTGTGCACTCGGAAAACGATTTGGTTAAATCACCAAAAAATTGTGATTCACAGTTTTTGGGTTCAAAAATTTTTTTTAAAGTGCATATTGCTTTGCTTGGAATAAAATATATTCAAAACTAACTTTGAGAATTAGTATTAATAACTTAAGAATCTTACGAAAATTCCCTAGAAGGTTCTGTGACATTGAAAATTTTGAAAGAACATTCCAATTCCAATAGGTAAATTAATTTCAAATTATTTATGACCAGTTTTTAAGAATTGGGAAATGATAAAATTCTTGGAGGAGTTAAATAGTCTTTAAAAATTTCATGAAATCTCGTGGAATCCCTGATAATCCTTGCAATAATTTGAAAACCCATTCATTCTTTTTAAAACTTTGTATATCCCTTTAACATTTTGAAATCGTGCTTAAACTCCGTGAAATCTTATGAAATCCTACAAATCGCTTGAAATCTTCAAAATTCAATAAAAATCCCTAATAATCATTTGAAATCCGTGGATCAATCCCTTGAAATCTCTAGAAATCGGTTTAAATCTTTGAAATTCCATGAAATATTTCAACATTATACCAGATCCCTTGAGATGTTTTCAAACCCTTTGAAATTCATTGAAATCTTTAAAATGCGTGGGAATCTTTCTGAATCTTTTGAAATCGTCCAAAATTCTTGATATTTTTGAATCTTATAAAATCTCTTAAAATCCTCTGGCATTCTATACAATCATCGACACGCCTTTAAATGTCTTGTAATCCGTTAAAATCCCATAAATTCCTTTGCAATTTTTTCATATTTTGTTAAATCCTTAAAATCCCCAAAATCTCATTAAAATTCTCTGACATCCTTAAAAATGAAAGTTAAAATAATTCAATATTTCCTTAAGTCTTTTTAAAATCCTTTAATACTTCTTTTGAAATATCCCGAAATTTCTTTAAAATTTTCGTAATCCGAGGAAATCTTTCTTAATTCCTTTAAATCCCTCAAATACCTCAAAATTCCATTAAAATCCTTCCGTATCTCTTTTAACATCTCAAAATCACTTAAAATCTGATAAAATTCTTTAAAGACCATTAAAATCATGTAAAATCTCTTGAGAAAGTGAAAACCTTCTCTGAAATTTTACTAGTGAATTTCAGAAATTCGTTTAATGTTACTTGGCCAAGTATTCGTATCGGATATATTATTATTATTATTATTATTATTATTATTATTATTATTATTATTATTATTATTACACCATTAAGCCATTTCCCTTTCGGGGTAGGCGTGACTCACTCGGCAGGGGAAAGGAGTAGAGTGTGGAAGGGATAGAGATTTTTCAGATTGATCCAGAATTCTCGTGCTATTTAAATAAATAACACGTTCGTTCCGCAACACTGCTCCGACCCAGGTTGCTGATCATTAGCAATCACCCCAAGCGAAGAACCTCACGAAGTCGTTGTGTAAGGTTCCCCACTTGGGTCCATTAATAGCCAAGGTCTTTGTTTCAGGCGTCGTTCACTCTACTGACACTCTTTTTATTAACTATTTGCCGCCATACTTTCCTGTCCTGGCATACTTCTCTAGCTTCTCTTATGTCCATGCATTTTTTCATGCAGGCTCTCGTGTTTCTGTGACTTCTTATGTCTCTTCTAAGTAGGGTCTCATTCACACATTCTAACCATTCTTTCCGCGGTCTTACTTTACTTACTTTGTCCATTAGGGTTTTCCCGCTTATTATGCGCATGAATCTCATGTCAATTGCGTTAATTTTACTCTTATCTTTTTCTTGATAAGTTCATGTC